>NC_057408.1:10901985-11057309 GCF_019320065.1 Cervus canadensis
TTCTTTACCGCCTGGGCCACCAGGGAAGCCCAGTGTTACTCTGATAACTACGGATAATGATTTCCTCTTAGAATGACATATTGCTGTGCTTCTTTGCTTCCTTTTCTTTAATAATGGACTTTGTGCAACAAATCAGTTTCTCTTTTGCTTTGGTTGTTGCAAAACTCTGGGCTCTGTTGTAGACAGATCACAACTTGGTTCACCACATTTTATTACTAGGATCTTGTGTTATTGCCCTTAACCAAGGCACCCATTGTCCTGTTTGTTAGAGCACCATAAATCCCTCTTAAAAAATAATCAAGATATGAGTGATACATAGAAATAATATGTAGTAGAACCTTCTATGGAATGACCAAATTATAAATGTTTCTTGAACACCTCTGAGAGTTGACTTTTTTATTTGGAGAGTCAAAATCCCAAGGTTTACCACCAAGAACCTACTGTATAGCACAAGGAACTGTACTCAATTTTATGTAATAAAATATAAGAAAAAATCATCTGAAAAAACATATATATATGTCTGTGTGTGTGTGTGTGTGTGTGTGTGCTAAGTCGCCTCAGTCATGTTCAACTCTTTGTGAGACCTTATGGACTAAAGCATCTGCCTGCAACGTGGGAGACTCGGGTTTGATCCCTGGGTCGGGAAGATCCCCTGGAGAGGGAAATGGCAACCCACTCCAGTGTTCTTGCCTGGGAAATCCCACGGACAGAGGAGCCTGGTGGCCTACAGTCCACAGGGTCGCAAAGAGTCAGACACTTCATTATTTCACACACACTTAAAACTTACATGATGTTGTAGATCAATTATATTTCAATTTTTAAAAGCACAAAATGTCATTCACTTCAACATTCAATTATGAGCTATTTGAGAACTTAAAGCCACGGGCAGATAACATAAGTCATGTGCTTTTACTAGTACAAGGCATTCTATCAGGTTTAATTGTTGATATTTTCCCCACTATAGTGGTATATGCAATTAAAATATATTAGTACTTTTCCTTTGGGTGGTATATGACTAGTGCTGTAAGATTCCTCAGTTCACTACTTGCTACTAAGTTCCCTTCAAACCCTCCTTCAGGACACCCACTCCCTTGCCTTATAATCCAGCAATCAGAGTTAACGTGCAGCATAGCAGTGACCTCTACCCTCTCAGGGATCCGGGCAATCCTCTGCTCTGATGGGATGGTGCCTGCATTTTATTAAATATTTAGAATATCACCCTTGAGTTTGTAATAGGTACAAAGTCATCTGTCTGACCCCTATCATTGTTACAACTAATAATGACTACTATTAGTTAATCGGTCTTCCCAGGTGGCTCACTAGTAAAGAATTCGCCTGCTAATGAGGAGACGTGGGTTCAAACCCTGGGTTGAGAAGACCCCCTGGAATAGGAAATGGTAACCTGCTCCAGTATGACTGATGGACTGAGCACACAGTTAATCACTTACTATGATCCAATTTAATTACCCATTGAGGGTGTCATTCAGTTCAGTTCAGTTCAGTCGCTCAGTCGTGTCCAACTCTTTGTGACCCCATGAATCGCAGCATGCCAGGCCTCCCTGTCCATCACCAACTCCCGGAGTTTACTCAAACTCATGTCCATTGAGTCGGTGATGCCATCCAGCCATCTCATCCTCTGTCGTCCCCTTCTCCTCCTGCCTTCAATCTTTCCCAGCATCAGGGTCTTTCCCAATGAGTCAGCTCTTTGCATCAGGTGGCCAATGTATTGGAGTTTCAGCTTCACCATCAGTCCTTCCAATGAACACCCAGGACTGATCTTCTTTAGGATGGACTGGTTGGGTCTCCTTGTAGTCCAAGGGACTCTCAAGAATCTTCTCCAACACCATAGTTCAAAAGCATCAATTCTTTGGCACTCAGCTTTCTTTATAGTCCTACTCTCATATCCATACATGACTACTGGAAAAACCATAGCCTTGACTAGACAGACCTTTGTTGGCAAAGTGATGTCTCTGCATTTTAATATGCTATCTACGTTGGTCATAACTTTCCTTCCAAGGAGTAAGTGTCTTTTAATTTCATGGCTGCAGTCACCATCTGCCCCAAAAAATAAAGTCTGTCACTGTTTCCCCCTCTATTTGCCATGAAGTGGTGGGACCAGATGCCATGCTCTTAGTTTTCTGAATGTTGAGCTTTAAGCCAACTTTTTCACTCTCCTCTTTCACCTTCATCAAGAGGCTCTTTAGTTCTTCTTCACTCTCTGCCATAAGGGTGGTGTCATCTGCATATCTGAGGTTATTGATATTTCTCCAATCTTGATTCCAGCTTGTGCTTCCTCCAGCCCAGAGTTTCTCATAATGTACTCTGCATATAAGTTAAATAAGCAGGGTGACAATATACAGCCTTGACGTACTCCTTTTCCTATTTGGAACCAGTCTGTTGTTCCATGTCCAGTTCTAACGGTTGCTTCCTGACCTGCATACAGGTTTCTCAAGATTTCTCAAGAGGCTGTCATTAGTAGGCCTATTTTACAAACGAGCCAACAGGCTCAGGGAACAGAAGTAACTCACATCAGGGAAAGCACCTAGGAAGCAGGGATGCAATTTTCCAACCAGGGTCAGATTCCATGTTTGGAGAAACTCTGCTATCCTGTGTGGGGTGGTCAGAGAAACAGCGTGGAGGGAGGAGGGGGTTTAGAGGATTTGACTCAGCAGTGAGGAGGAGGGGTCATTCCTGGCCGAGCGGGAGGGGATGTGTTTGGTTGGTGGGTGAATCTTGCTTACACACTCTTCCCATGTTCTGGATCCTTTCATTTTTGATCACTCCTAAACTAATCATAAGTAAGATCTCTGAAAGTTACATCTACTTTTAAAAAAATTTTAGGTCCCTAATAGACTTCATAGAAGTTCAACTACTGCACAGTAAATTGGGTCTTCTTTGCCCCACAAGGCACCATCTGGTTTAACAGTAGATGTCCTCTGGATTACTTCCCCATAGGAAATCCCTCCTTATCTGCTGCCTGGCCATTAACTTAAGTATAATTTTCATGCTTTCTATTCTAATTAGTTTGTGTGATGGTTTTTCCACTTTAGTTTTAGTTTATGAAGGAAAAAAACAAAACCCTAAAACATACAAAGGTCTAGCCTAGCAATAAGAATACAAAACTTTCTCAGACTTCAAGGGCCAGGACAAGTCAATACATCACAGCTGAGGGAAAACGTGAGCAATTCTGAGAACAATTTAGCGCAGATTAATTGGACACCTATTGTGGAAGCGAAGAGAAGCTTTGAAACAGAAGGAAGAAATCAAAGAGAAAGATGCTCTTTTTGGTGGTTTTTTCCTTATTCTTGTGTTTTATCCTCTCCTCTCCTGAAAGAAGTGATGAGTGTGCAGCTTAAGCTTTAGGCATCATGGTAAGGCTGGGAAAACAGAATGAACAGGAGAGCTGAGGTCACAGACTCTACAATTTCAAAAGGAGGATTCATCATCAGAGCAAAGTAACTGTTGCTGTGTAATCACTCAGTCATGTCCGACTTTTGTTAGACTGTAGCCTGTCAGGTTCCTCCGTCCATGGGATTCTCCAGACAAGAATGCTAGAGTGGGTAGCCATGCCCTTCTCCAGGGGGTCTTCCCAACCCAGGGATTGAACCTGGGTCTCCTGCATTGCAGGCAGATTCTTCACTGTCTGAGCCACTAGGGAAGCCCAGTGGTACTCAATTCTGTGATTTCATACAGGGTTCTGGTCATTCTTAACAATATCCCCCACCCCAACACCCAGTGGTCACCCCAGCATCCACTCAGTGATCAGTCTGATGCCTTATGACAATGTCATTGTTGTCTATTCACTCACCGCCTTTGGTGGTTACAGTTGGTTCTCTTTCTCGCTCCGATGGGAAAAACTCCCAAAGCTCTCCCATCCGCTGCCTCTCACTGCCACCCACCAGCCCTTATGTCAGTCCAGAGTCCCAAGCATCATTAAAGGGGAGGAAAAAAATAATCCTGTCCAGATTGGCTGGCTCCCTGGCCTGGGCTGGTTCAGACAGCTCTTGGCTTAGATACCCTGTCTTCCAAACACAATCTGTTTTCAAGATTCCTGGGCAATTTCAGGCCCAAGAGAGGGTTTGATTTGAACTTCACTAAGCCCAGTCTCCTCTGCGTTCCACTCCACTGAAGCCTAGTCAGCCCATTTACCCAGACTCAGTTTTTGGCCCACGTGACTAACTAAGCCCGTGTTCTTGGCTCCAGAATAATTTCTTGCCCTTTCCTGGGTTTGATGGTTTTTTTCTTTCTTCCATAACTTTGCTCTGCTGATGAGTTAAGCATGACTGCGTTTCTACTCCATTCTAGAAGATCTCGGAAATGGAAAACTACAGGAGATGCTGACTGACCGCCTTGCAAGCAGACCGGGCTCTTTTTTATGTGTAATTTAATGAATTCTTGCTGGCCGTGCGGAGGCTTCGTTGCTGCGCAGGCGCTTCTCTAGCCGCGGCAAGCAGGGGCTGCGCTCTGGCGGCGGTGTGCGGGCTTCCCATTGCGGGGCTTCTCTCGTGTCCCCTGGTGGCTGAGAGGGTAAAGCGTCTGCCTGCAATGCTGGAGACCCGCGTTTGATCCCTGGATCAGGAAGCTCCTCTGGAGAAGGAAATGACAACCCACACCAGTACTCTTGCCTGGAGAAGCCCATGGATGGAGGAGCCTGGTGGTAGGCTGCAGTCCATGGGGTCGCGAAGAGTCGGACACGACTGAGCGACTTCACGTTCTCTCTTTCTTTCTCTTGCTGTGGAGCGCGGGCTCTAGGGTGAGCGGGCTTCAGTAGCTGCGGTTCCCGGGTTCCAGGGCACCCGCTCAGTAGTTGTGGGGCGTGGGTTTGGTTGCTCTAAGACATGTGCGATCTTCCCAGATCAGAGACTGAACCGGTTATCTGCTACTGGCAGGAGGGATCTTCACTACCGAGCCACCAGGGAAGCCCAGATAGGTCTTCGCAAAGGACAAAGGTCAGCAGTTCCAGAATAGGGACCCAAACCTCACCTTTTTGGACCCCACGAGAACGCCAGATTCTGTCCAATGTGGATCCTACAACCGGCATAGTGCCAGAAAGGGCTGTAAAAACAAATGCAAAATGACTTTTGAAGCTCTCTGAACATTTTTTTTTCCTCTAAATGAGTAGCGTGGCCCCCCTTTGTGTCTGCCTGTGCTTTCATCTTCTATGAGGACCTGGCACCTGACTCTCTGGCTCTAAAAAGCAATACACAGTTCTCTTCTTTCTCAGGGTCTTTGAATACATTTTGATACCTTCTTGGATCATCCTAAGAATATCCTTTCCTGGCTCTTCTGCGCACAAGCATGCCCTCCGAGGATGTCAGAGGCCCATTTGCTCCGTGATGCTGTTTTTTCATAATTCTCCTGTGGCATCTCTCATTAGCAGCTCTGACAGTTCTCAAAGTAAGGGCTGCTCCATTTTTAAGCTAGAAAACTTCCAGTTAATTTAGCAAAACTATAAATAAATTGTATGCATACCAATGGAAAAAAAAAAGTTCTTTCCTCTGCCACCACCCCCATCATTTTCAGGATGATGGCTCTGTTCCGGAAGACTGAGGTTTTCAGAAATCAGGCCTCCAGACAAGTGGGGACTTCTAGTATTATCATTCTGGTTTCCAAAAATTATGTTAGAATAATATTCTAAAGTAATAAAGTAAATAAGATAAGTGATGACAATTCAATTCAAATACAGATAAGCTGGACCCCAACTTCCCTGGTCTTAACCACGTGTATAGAAGCCTAGATCAAAACTATGACTTTTATTTTTAAAATAGTTTTTAAAATAAAATATATTTAAAAACTTAAAATTTATTTTATACTTCTGTTAAGCTTTTTAAAATTTTTTGGAAAATATGCTAATGATTAATCTTACGAGAAATAAACCACCAGCTTTTTTTTTTTAACTAAACAACAACAAAGTTTAATTAAAGTGAGTTACAAGAATGCTGATACTAAATATGTTGCTTTTCATGGCAAAGTTCTTTTGGTACATACTGACATTTCAAATATACAAAGGTAAGACAATCCAGTAAGCTTAGATTCCAGGGAACGTCTCCTGGTCAGAAGGTAATCATTTCAGTCTAATTTTGTGCACATGAAACCACCAGCTTTTTATCAGAGTCTCAATAATGATTTAATCAATTAAAAACCACTAATCTACATGGACTTATGAGAATGCTTTAGTCCAGGAAAAACAAATGGTATTCTGTTCCCCTCTGTGGCCCCTCTGATCTGTGGAATGATAGTGGTTTGGAGTGCTAGACTGAGAAAGATTCTGAAGCATTGTTGGATAAGCAGAAAAAAACAAGTACTAGAAATATCTGCTGTGACTTCATCTAGATAATGATTTGAACAATCTATTTTAAAAAATCATGAGACATCAGGGAACTTTGAATGCTGAACATTTGATGATATTAAGGAATTATTAATGCTTTAGCTGTGATAATGGTGTTGTGATTATGTTTTTGTGATTGTTTCTTTCAAAAACACATTCTAAAATATTTACAGATGAAAGACTATTATGTTGGTGATTTGTTTCAGAAACGATGGAGGAATGGGAAATGATGTTGGAAAGGGAAGTAGGTGGAGGAGAAGAGAAAACCAGATTGACTTGAGCTGATCACTGCCAAGGAATCATTAAAATATTCAATCTTGCATAATACAAAATTTACTTTTTTAAAAAAGGTGAATCAAAAATGATTTTAAAGGAAAGTAAAAGAAGTACCTACCATGGTATGGTGAGTAGGGTCAAGTTGAAAGAGTGATAGAGATGGGGCAGTGAGATCTCACTATACACTAAAAGTGAACTCTGTCTTCATCTAATCAACGAGGAAACTGGTTCAGAGAGGAAAGTGACTTGCTCAAAATCAGATTGCTAGAGAAAAGAACTTAGGTCATGTCCAGGCTCCAAAATTTAATAGCCTCTTCATTATATCCACCCCACCCTACAAGTTTTTAATGGCTCGATGTTAAAGGGTAAGCCCCATTCAAATATCTTTCATGCCCCTCTGGGTCCAAAGTGTCCCGAAGAATGGTGCACACAATTCTATGTCAACTAATCAGAAAGGTCTTTTTAGAGCTATTTACCCTGGAGGAGGGCATGGCAACCCACTCCAGTATGCTTGCCTTGAGAATCCCCATGGACAAAGGAGCTTGGCGGACTTCAGTCCATGGGGTCGCAAAGAGTTGGACACGACTGAGCGACTGAACACAGCACAACACTATTTAGCTTAATTGTATTTTAACTGTAGTTTTATACATTGTAGTTTATCAAATGACTGCAGAGTCACGGGCAATTGTAAGAAACAATACAGAGAGATGCTGTGTACGTTTTCTCAGTTTCTGTTAGAGGTGGCACCTTTCAGAACTAGAGTAGAATGCCACAGCCCGGAGATTAGCATGGATGCAACTGACCAATCTTACTTGAATTTCCCTAGATCTGTATGCACTAATTTGTGTGTGTATTTAATCCTATGCCATTTTATTAATGTGTATATTCCTGTAGTCACTACCTTGGTCAAGATACACAGGAGATTCATCACCATAAAGAGCCTCACAAAGGGATGTTTTAATACATCATTACCACTGAGCATGACAATCAAAACCAAAGACATTATTGCCAACACATAAATACTTTATTTTCCACATGGATAGGGACCTGAGTAATCAAGAGAATGAGGCTAACCAAATGTGGAATATGAGTAAAAGAGGATGAAAGAAAATTGGTCCAGGTACATAAATGGATCCCATGTTTTAAAAGTCAAGAATATTTTAAGAAAGTATTTTATAAAGCTGTATATAATAATGAACTCCATGTTTCACACATTCAAATGATCATATTTGTCATCTTTTTTCTCCTATAGCAAATGACTTAACTTTTCTCAGATGGATTTTTTCATCTGTAAATGTGGATAATTATACCTATTTACGGGGCAACTTGTGAAGATGAAATGAGATAATATATAAGAAAGTACTTTAAAAATGGCAGAGTACCACTACTATTAAAAGTACTGTGATGATTTTCATGAAGATAACACAAGTGATAAATAATTAAGCTGGCACAAAGAATTTATTTTTGAAGGGAGTCTTAAAGGATATATCATATGGTCAATACTAGTTTATCCATCTACCATACATCTTACTCCTATTGGCCTATAAAAACAGTCACTGATACTCTGTATGATAATTCAGGAAAGCTGAACAATTTTTATGCATCTTTATCTCATCCAAGGAAGAGCCCAGTGAGAGTATTCAAACTATCAGGGACAAAAAGGATCTTGCTTTAGTTAATCGCTTAGTTGTGTCTAACTCTTTGTGACCCCATGGACTGTAGCCCACCAGGCTCCTCTGTCCATGGAAGTCTCCAGGCAAGAAAACTGGCATGGGTAGCTATTCCCTTCTCCAGGAGATCTTCCCAACTCAGGGATCGAACCCGAGTCTCCTGCAGTGCAGGCAGATTCTTTACCAGATGAGCCACCAGGAAAGGATCTTAATCCAACTGATAAAGGAATATTTTGGCTCCCAAAAATATCAAGGGACTTTTGAATGTGATTTGATATTTTATTCTATTCTAAATCTTTCATATAATCTCTTGCACATAGAGTAATTGTGAGTTTTCACTTTAATATTTGATTGACCAGCACACTGCATTTCAGAAGAAATTGGTACCCCAGAGAGGTAGCAATATGGCAGGTTTGGAAAGACTGAGATCGTGAGCCAAAAGCTATGAGCCCAGAACAGGCCCTGCTACTAAAGGTGATACTTAACCTCTTCAAGTCTTATGAGGAACTAAGGGGTTAACCCATCAAATTCTTTTGAGGTTTACATTTTTTTTGTCTCCACCAAGTGTTTAAGCTCTTCTCCACTGATAATTACCTGTCTCCATCAGCTCTCAGGAAAGTGGAAACACTAAATCAAGCACTCTCCTAGTGCACTTGTCCACTTAAGGCAATTCATTAGTTATAGGAACTATTTTTATTCCTACCAGGTAGCAGAGTTTCAGTTTTTAAACAGCTCTTATGGACTCTTCTCTTTTCAATTACCACCCTCCCTCCCACCCCCCGACCTCTACGACCTCCCCAAGCAGAAACCAACCTGGAAGGAGCAGATCTTAGTTAAATTTTTGGAAGCGGTAGCCTTGCCTGATAGGCTCTATTTAAACATTACTTCTAGAATTAAATGCCAAATCCTCAGTTCTTTGCACTGCTTCATTAGTTATTAATGAGGCAACATATTTGTTCAAAATTTATGATTGTTGATTTGCTCCCATCACTGTATGAAATATTAACATAGCATTTGTACTTGCAACCATTTGCAGACATTAGATTGTGTATTTGCATATTCATGAACACTCATAAATGTTTAAGGAGACAGCACAGAAAGCATGGGAGCTGTCAGACAGCCAGTAAAAAGGCATATTTACAGCGTTAATAAGTATTTGAGTTTATAGGCCAAAACGATGAGTAACAAATTAAGTGAATTTCTGGTTTGCCTATTGCAGAGAACTAGGGATTTTGCCATTTTTTAAAGCTTTGCAAACTTAAAATTCATTTCATAGATGCTGAATCGATGCTTATTGTTTCCTCACAAAATGTATGGCCTTGCTGCAAAGAAATTCCTAGAAGTGTTAGGCTTTTAGAGATTTCATTTTCTCCCTTGCTGATTCATAGTTTCTCTACCATGGGCTTCCTGTCTCTCAAAGTAATGTGGAAAGGCAAATGAGTCATATGCTGAGCCATAATTATTTCTTATTTTAGTTCCACTGAGGAACCTGGACAAATGCATCTTCTGGTGTTATGACCCCAGCCAGTGTACTTGACTTAGTCTATCAACCTATAAAAAAACTTGGACTTGAAGGTTACGAGGTACATGGAACATTAATGGACAATGAGAGGGAGAAGCATAAAACATCCAACTAACACCTGATTTACAAATAATCTACGCATACAAATGGTCACTAATAGCCCATCAAATCCACTGTGTTACAGGGAACTTCACTCCTTGCATGATGAAAAACCTAGGAACTTTAGGAAGTTTCTTGGGTCAGTAATGAGGAAAGTATTACTTTGGATCTCTACCTCATGCTGTACACAAAAATTCAATTCCAGATGTATTAAAATAACTGGAGATTAAGGAAATAACTGTAAAGTTTATATTATATGAAACCAAAACAGATACATATCTACATGACCTCAGGGCAAGGAAGAAAGAATCCACCCACCTTATGGGAAGTGTCATTCCCTGGACCACACCATTGTTAAAAGTCTCAAACATCACCTCTGGGTAGATGGAAGTGTAAGGTAGTTCTCCATATCCTCGTACCAGCAGAAGAAAGGGGTCGTGGATTAGCATGTGCCTCGTAGCTGGCTACTGTGTAATGCCTTAATCGTTCTGTGGGTCACTGCTGAAATCTGCAACTGGTAGATTTGGGAGCTTTTCCTTCTTGGCTCAGGAAGGACTTGATGGCCTGCTCTCGTGACCTAGAGCCACGCTGTTTAACTCTGAAATCTGGAAGTGATTTTCATTTGATGTGTACCCTGGGTTGCAACCTCCTTGGCAGGCCAAGGCAACAAGGCCAGTTTTCCCCAGTAATCTCATTACGGTAATTCAGATTACAGTCACCCCCAGTAATCTCATCCGCTGGAAATACCACCACCTTCCTTCTGTGTTTCTCCATAGAGCAGGTTGGAACTTCTAGATATTTTGGAAGACATAGGAAACTAAGTGGGTTTCCCTGATGGCTCAGCCGTAAAGAATCCACCTGCAATGTAGTACATGTGAATTTGACTCCTGGGTCAGGAAGGTCCCTGGAGAAGGGTTTAACTATCCACTCCAGCATTCTTGCCTGGAGAATTCCATGGACAGAGGAGCCTAGCAGGCTACAGTCCATGGGGTCGCAAAGAGTCAAACGTGACTGAGTGACTGAGCAGGAAACTAAGTAGGCTAGAGGGCCTGATTCAACTTGTGTTAGTTACTCAGTGGTGTCAGATGTCCATACAGCTTATTCCTTCAAAGTCACCTTTTAAAAGAGGATTTCCTTGGCCAGCATCCAATAAAACATATTTTTCATCAATTCATAAATCTCTTATCCTGCTTTATTTTCTGCCTAGAATTTTATAACCTGATGGGCTATTTATTGGTTTGTTTTGTTTATTACTTATTACTTTCCTGGAAATAGAAAATAAGATTCATTTAAAGAAGAGCTTTCTCTGTTTTCTACACTACTGTACCTATACGGGAATCACAACAAATATACGTTGAATTAATAAATGAATTTCTTCTGATTGGCAGAGGTTAAAATACGTGTTTATGTGTGAGTGTGTTGTGTGTGCATGTGTGTATATGTGGTGTGTGTGTGTGCACATTCTCTCTGACTTACCAAAGGCTACGTGCATGGGAGGTTAGACTTCACTCCCTTCTCAGAAAGTCAACGTGCTTTTCTCTGTAGCCTTTGTGTCATCATGGCTGCAGGGAAAGGAGCAGAGGAAATGTATTTCTGGAAAGAGATGGGATGATGTAGAGGGGAAAAAATTGACCTGTTAGTCCAAGATAACTGTGGGGAAGGGAAGGGAGAGAAAGATGCAGAGAAGAGATCAGAGACAAACTTAACAGACTCATGCTCCATGTTACCCTCTCACCTTGGTGGGAATCACAAAATCTGAAGGTATAGAGAGTTTCTCTGTTTCTTAGGTAATATTCTGAAAGGAGACCATATCATACAGTAATCACCTACCCGCTCTACACCAATCTATGAATCAAAATAAAATTGCTGCTATGGCAACTAAGGGGGGGCAAGTTGAACCCTTGGTGGCCTTCCCTGGTGGCTCGGTAAAGAGTCTGCCTGCAATGCAGGAGACCTGGGTTCAATCCCAAGATTGTTGGAGGCAGAGAAGACAGTGAGTCAAGGGCCCTGAGGCAAGAGCCTCCGGGGCACATTTCAGGATTATTAAGGAGGCCACCATAGTGAGAGAGGAAGGGGAGAACAGGTGAGGTCCGGGAGATGGTGGCAGGAAGAATCATAAGTTTGGGTCACAAATTCAGATTGTATTCTGTATGATTCAGGAAGCCATTGCAGAATATCTAGCGGCAGAGTGATCCAATCTCATGTTGATTTTCAAAGAATCCTTCTGGCTCCTGTGTTGGGAACGTACTGTGTGGGGCAAGTGTGAACGCTGAGAGACCAACTCGGAGGCTCTTGCAAAAATCCAGGTGAGATGGGCTCAGACCAAGGAATTGGCTGCAGAGGTGGAGAGAAATTGTTGCATTCTACAGATAGGTTGAGAGTAAAGTCAATGGGATTTGGCTATGGAGAGTGAAAAGATAGATAAGAATGATTCTGAGCCTGGGACCTGAGAAACTTGAATAATGTTGAGATGAGGAAGACAGTGGGAAGAACAGTTTGGAGCTGGGGATCAGAGTTCAGTTTTGGACACGGGTGGGATACGTTTCTCAACCAGAGAGAGGTGTTGAATAGCTGACTGGATATATGATTCTGGAGTTAATAGAGTAAGTCAAGGATGAAGCTAAAATATGAGAGTCATTGGTGTAGCGATGACATATGAAGCCATTGTAACTGGATGAGATCACCTAGAGTGGGATTTGAGACAGAAAAGAAAATAGGGGTGGGCATTAATCCTCCTAGCAGTCACTATTTAGAGGTCATGGATCTGAGAATAATCTAGAAAAAGGAGACAAAGCAGTCACTGGGCAAGAGGAAAATGAGAAGGACATTGAAATAAAGAATTTCAAGAAGTAAGCGGTGTGTCAAGGGTGGCTGGTCAGTGGAAGTGGAGGAGGGAGAATTGGCCACTGACAATGACATGCAGGAGCCAACGGGGCTTGGTGAGGTCAGGGTCTGTGGGGCCTTAGCATGATGGTTCACCAGAGAAAGGGGAGGGGGAGAATGGTTTTGAGAGCAAGCGAATTTTGACATAGATGTCTTCAAGCCTTTATTTACCCTATGGCCTAGTAAGGTTGCTCCCTACGAAGGGTGGAACAAAGTAGAGAAGCCACCTTCTCTTTCTCCTGGAAAAGGGCCTGTCCTGAGTAGTCTAGCCCAGGAATGCAAGTTTTTAAAGTTCTTACACAGCAAGCCATGAGCTCTGTCTGCACCACTGAACCCAAATATGCTTAAGGAATGGAATGCATCTTTGTTAAATCAGTGACTCCATTACATCCTATTGCCAGCTCCATCCTCCAGCCCCTCCACTGATGCTCCAGAAGCACAGTCTTGAGTGAAATGGGCAGCCTGCCTGTGGGGGAGATGAGAGGGGAGACTCTAGCCTATTCATGCAGGTTGGAGAGCAAAGGGTGAAGGGGCTTGTTAAGTAGCATAACTAATATAGCTTCTGTTTATCTAACCCCACGTTCCAACAAGCTCTGTGGACCTTAAAGGCTCATGCCTTCTCCATACTATGAAGTAAGGAGTCTGGTTCCTTGGACTCTGTTCTCTGTATGAAAAAAATAATATGAGCAGGAATTCTCCAGTGATCCAGTGGTTAGGGCTCCTTGCTCTCACTGCCGAGGATGGGGGTTTGATCCTTGGTTGGGGAACTAAGATTCCAGAAGTCGCACAGCATAGCCAAAAAAAAAAAAAAGTGACAAACTAAAGATTGTGATAGTCTCAGAGCCATGGGTTATTTAGCATGATTGGAGCACCTTTGTGCCTGAGGAACTCACCAGGATGAAGGAGCCACATTAGAATGTAATTTGCATGGAGGAAATTGGACTAGAACGGTTAACTCTGCAGTCTAAGGATAAATATGTAAATGTGAAACTGACCTGAGCTTTGCATATGGGGATCGATATTGGGTTGTGTGAGAGCTTAGCCCCTGGCTTTGTGTTCTGACTCCACTCAGGACACATGATTTAACTGTAATAGAACCAATTGAGGATTCAATGATGTAACACATATAAAGGATTTAGAATAGAGCTTCCACAGAACAAGCACTCATTAATGACATTTCAAAAAATATGTTTATATAATATTACTAGTACTAATTTTATTATTATTATTATTTAAGGAAGGTAAAAGAATACATAAATATGTACATATGCATGTACATATATACATACATTTCTGGCTCATTTTATCAAGAGAGAGAATAAATATTGCACTAGCTTTCTTCTACTTATAGAGATGGTTGTTTGAGGAAGGAAGGCCCTTATCGAGGAACAGGAAATTGTCTTTTAATTAGCTACTTTAAAAACTTTAGCCCAAAGTTCAGTGCTTAACACATTAGACGATGATTTCTTGATCATGTAATAGCATTGAGTGGCTGAACAGTTTGGCGAGCAGTCCTCCTCCACATCATTGTTCAAGGACCCAGACTGATGCCAAATGCAATGTGTGACTTTCAAGGTCACCCTGCAGGTCATCCCCATTTTCAGAAAGGGAAAAATCTGGAAGAGCATGGAGAGCGTATGTGTTGTGGGGAGAGGATTAGTATGGAACAGGTCTAGGAACAAACCACAGCATTTTTCCTTCATTTCATTGGGTGGAACTCAGTTGTAACACAAATCTCAACCAAAGTGAAAGTGAAGTGAAGGTGTTAGTCACCCAATCATGTCCATCTCTTTGCGACCCCATGGACTGTAGCCTGCCAGGCTCCTCTGTCCGTGGGATTTCCCAGGCAAGAATACTGGAGTGGGTTGCCATTTCCTCATCCAGGGGAACTTTTCCACCCAGGGATCAAACCCATTTCCTGTATTTCCTGTGTTTATTTATAAGAACAGAAAAGCGCACAGCTCTCATTGGATGTTGGGCCCACACTAAGCCAGCATAATCTTGATCCTTATCTTAATTGCATCTGCAAAGACCCATTTTATGTCAGTGTAAATTAGGATATTGGTTACCTTAATCAACAATATAAGTCAGTATTGGGACTTCCCTGGCAGTTCAGTGCTTAAGACTTCAACTTCCGACGCAGAGGGTGCAGGTTCCATCTCTAGTCGGGGAGCTGAGATCCCATACACCTCACAGCCAAAAAATCAAAACAGAAATCAGAAGCAATATTGTAACAAATTCAAAGATTTAAAAAATGGTCCACATCAAAAAAATCTTTTAAAAAATGTCATTCAGTAGAGTTGAACCATAAAGAAAGCTGAGCACCGAAGAATTGATGCTTTTGAACTGTGGTGCTGGATAAAACTCTTGAGAGTCCCTTGGGCTGCAAGGAGAGTCAACCAGTCCATCCTAAAGGAGATCAGTCCTGAACATTCACTGGGAGGACTGATGCTGAAGCTGACGCTCCAATAATTTGGCCACCTGATGCGAGAAACTGACTCATTGGAAAAGACCCCGATGCTGGGAAAGATTGAAGGCAGGAGGGGAAGGGGACGACAGAGGATGAGATGGTTGGATGGCATCACCGACTCAATGGACATGAGTTTGAACAAGCTGCAGGAGTTGGTGATGGACAGGGAGGCCTGGCGTGCTGCAGTCCATGGGGTCGCAAAGAGTCAGACACGACTGAGTGACTGAACTGAACTGATAATACATAATATCTACCTTTATATCATTATAGATATCTTCGAAGATTAAAAAGGAAGGAAGAAGGTCCAGTGAAGAAATAATGACTGATTTAACTTTTGAGAACTCAGTAATTGCTAATAGTGGTTTCATAAATGTTAACAATTACAGTTTATGAGGAAAGCACTTAGTTGAGGCTCTAATCACAAGAGAAATCGTTCACAGTGACTGATGAGGAATGGTTCAGGTCAATCCAGCACCAACAGTACCCTTCCTTGTGAACGACTATGAGACTGGATGCTGCAGCTGGAGTTGATCAGAGTTATTCTGAGATCAAAGTTCAGGGCTTCAGTGTCTCAGATCCTTCTCTTGGGTATCAATGAAATACGCCAGTATTTGAGGACGTCATCTCCCATGGACTCTTCTGTGTCACATCCCTCTGCCTGGTTGTCACCCCTCAATAGAGTGCTGTTCCTAGTGATCACCAGTTTGCAAGGTCAGCCTGGGCAGAACCATGTGAAAGGCTTGTCATCAGGCTCTCTACTGTAACTTCATTATGGTTTTTCTAGAGCTTGCCTTTCCCTTTTCTCTGAGCTTCTGTCTGCTGCCATGGCCTTGAGATTTTCCACTCGGGAGGAAAGATTTCATCAGTGCTTTACTGTTGATTTAATTTGATGCCTCCTTTCCCAGAACTATTTACATGCTTTCTCTGTTTCCAGGAGGAAAGAAGAAAAAAAGGAAACGAGGTTAAAAAGGAAAATTCCAAATGCCTTGGTCCCTGTGTAGGGGAGATATTTTGCAACAAAGATTTCCTATCGTCCCTGGAGTCCCCTTTCACAAGAAAGCAGGCAGCCCCTTCCATAAAAGCACCCAGCCCTTCCCAACCTGAAATGGTAATAATGCTGGCATTTAGAAGACACCCTGCAGTGTAGACATTCACATCTCAGACCAGGATTCGTCATTCCTGATACCAGATGGTATTCAAGACACGGGATTTCCACCCTTGCTCCTTTAGTGTTATTCCCTTTTGCAAACAAAAGCTTTTTACATGGTGAGTAATTTGTAAAGCATAAATTGGACTCATAAATGGATATTTATTTTTACGTAAATCTTGGCAAACTGAGGCAGCTACTTTACAGAGGTGATTAAAATTTAAAAGGCAGTATTGTGAGTAGAAGATAATAAAAGGTTGTTATTTACAATGGCACTATTTACAATAAAATGCTAAATTTATTTTAATAAATAATAATTTTATATTTATGGACAGTCATTTATAGACAAGCAATAAAAACTTCCATTCCTGCTTACTGGATTTTTCTGTACGGCATATAAATCAAATCCTTCACTCAACGCTGCATTCATACTTTGAGCTTGCTGTGTTTTATCTGAGTAGTCAAGTCTGTTGTTTCTTAAATCTGTTCTCTCTATAATAAATGACTTTATTGATTTGGTTTGAGCTCAGCTCCAAATATAGCAGAATAACACTAATGGTCCAAGAAAGAGAGGGAAATGAGAGAGCATTTTATCAGCATGTTTCAGAGTCACAGGTAAAAACCATGGTGGTTAGCAATTTCTTTGTACAGTAACCGCTTACAAAGACTTTAAACAGGAGGCTGTTAATAGCAGAGCCCAAGTCACCATGTTTTCTTCAGGTTCTGACTTTGGGTGACTTTTTTATTTTTTAATAAGTTTTTTACTTGATTATTTTTAATAACTTTGATGACGAAGGGAAAGTTTTCCTGTGAGGGGCTAAAAATTATGTGGTTGGCCATTTTCCAAAGTTCTGCCTTGTTCTATCACAGAAAATGTCCTATCCTAGTTTTAACCCCAAAGGCAAAATTGTCAAAGTAATTTTAATGGATTTTTTAAAAAATTCACTAAGTTGGAATGAGAAAAGTCAACCTATGCTGAGATATTATGCCTATCTTTTTATTTATTCAGTGAAGAATTATTTATTGAGCACATACTATATGCTAGTAAGTACTGCAGTGAGAGCAAATTGTTAGGAAGTTGGCTGATTCCTAGGAAAGCGCTGGGGGCCAATGCATGTCCAAAGGCATCTGCTGCAGTAATGAATGGATGATGTGCAAGAAGTTCTGTGTCTGTTGACATAAAGTGTGGGTGGGGATGGTCAAGACATGAAGAAGCAAATTCTTTCTCACGGGAAGAGGACGGAAGCAGGGGAACTTGGATGCACTTGGCCAGGACTCTTGTTTTTATCAACTTCCGATTATCATCACCCAGTTGGACCTTAAAGGTAGCTCTGACGACGGAGTGAGAATCTTGTGGACACTTAGGGATGAACTTGGGACACCTGGCCCTTGCCTTGTGCTTCCTTCTGCCTCAAAATATCATAATCTATAAAATGTTACAACCAAATATGGAATGCTACAAGTAAATAATGAATTCATTGGCTCGGTTTACCTGTTTTCATGGCTGATCTAAGCTTTAGATCTATTCTTATTTCCAGTACTATAAATACATGCTTGATATGGGGACAAACACGGGGTTTTCTTTTGGCTTTGCACCATGAATCCAAAGTGTATTAGACTGTGACCCCAGTGACTCATGTCTCCCAGTAGTCGTGCCTGTTTGATCCTCTCCCACACTGACACTTGGCTTGGTCAGCAGGGTATTACCAAACACAGTGTCTATAAAAGATGAATATCATACTAAGTGAATAAACCAGACAGAAAAATACAAATATCATATGTGATTGCTTTTATGTGAAATTTAAAAAGAATCATGCAAATGAACTCATGTGCAAAACAAAAATAGACCTACAGACATAGAAAACAATTTATGATAATCAAAAGGGGAAAGGCAAAGGGGAGGGATAAATTAGGAATTTGGGATTAACATATGCTCACTACTATATATAAAATGGATAGCCAACAGTGACCTATTGTATAGCACAGGGAACTATACTCAATATTTTATAACAACCTATAAGGGAAAAGAATCTGAGAAAGAATATATATGTATGGATATATGTATATACTGATATATATATGTATGATATATATACATGTATATACTGATGTATATATATATGTATGTGTGTGTGTGTGTGTGTTTGTATAACTGAATCATTTTGCTGTACTGCTAGAACTAATACCACATTGTAAATCAACTATACTTCAATTAAAAAGTTAAAAGGCCTATGAAATCCAAGAGAGAGAGACAGAGAGGGAAGAGAGAGAAAGAGAGAAATGAGTAAGTGCTTGCTCATTAGGGCTTGTCCTCTTAGAATGCTCACTGCTGGAATCCAGCTGTCATGTAAAGAAGCCCAGAGTTGTCACGGAGAGAGAGGAGAGAAATTACAGTCTTCAAGCCACCCTCACCAATGTCCCAGAAATAGCTGGAGCTTTCTAGGTAATCCCACCCCCAGATGCCATTTGACTGCAACCATATGAAACAGTCTATGAGACCAGCAGAAGAACCAGCTAGCTGAGCCCCAGCCATTCACAGAGTCCTAAGGAAGGTTGTTATTTTAAGCTACCACATTTTGAGGTAGTTTGTTCAAATACCTGAAACATCAAGGGACTTTTAAAAAGAAGGAAAAAAGAGAAATAAGAGGAGGAAAAAAAACCCACCAAAATTTACTCCTATACATCTGAAAGTTTATACCAAATAAGTTAACAAGACTTGTTGAGAGCTTTTCAGATCTTAAAAATTTCCTCAGCTTTATATATAACTTTTAAAATTAATTATATTGTCACTGTCTAATATATACAAGTAGCAGATTCCAAAATCAGCCTCCCAGTGGAAAATTCACCCATGCAGATGATCAATTGTGGAAATCTGTGTGCAACTCTGTGAAAGAGCATCAAATTTAGAACCAATGGCAAGGCCTTAGGAAGTAACTATTCCGTCTCAAGGCCCATATTAGCTGAAAATTGCTCTGGTGGCGTTATAAGCTGACATCTGCAGAGAATTTGCAGCAACCACTGTTATCTAACACCTGCTTCTCCAACTAAGAATACTGACCTTTTTGAAGTTTAAACGAAGGATAGTTTTTAAATTTGTTTCTCTTACATTAACGTCAATCTTTGCATTGTCCTTGGACATTCAACCCTAAATCATGTAGCACACTTTCAGTTTAATCACACCGAGATGAATCCAGTAGTCAAGGAAGGGTTGTCAGAAATGGCTTAGAAAGAAGAGCCTGGGGGTAACGTGATGGGCTTTCCTGGTGGCTCAGCCAGTGAAGAATCAGCCTGCAATGCAGGAAACCCTGGTTTGATCCCTGGGTCAGGAAGATCCCCTGGAGAAGGGAATGGCTACCCACCCCAGTGTTCTTGCCTAGAGAATTACATGGACGGAGGAGCCTGGTGGGCTACAGCCTGTGGGGTCCCAAAGAGTTGGACATGACTGAGTAACTAAGATTTTCACTTTTTCAAAATGATGGAAGCAGAAAAAGCAGATATTGGAGAGTTGTGGTCCTCTTTGTTGGCAGTAATTCCTCCACAATTTCTCTTCCTAACAGAGAACTGAGAGTGCTTCATCCTTGTATTTCTCAGGGGATTCTGGGAGTTTGAAGAGGCCAAATTTTCCTACCTGCAGCTTAAAGATTAAAGTTTTAGACACTTCCTGTAAGACTGCTTCTCCTGGGTTACTGATAGACTGAGGACAGGAACTACTGACTGCCCTGAATGGTAAAAAAATTTGGCCCTATTTGGGGTCATCTTGCTCCATGGACAGCAGCTGCCCACCATGATGTCACGGGATATTAATGGTAAATAAACCTCTGATGCTCGGGAAGAATTTGAAAGGAAAGGAGCATGAATCATGAATTCTTAGGTCTAGCTGAGGAAAGACATATTCAGAAAAAATATTAGTTCATTAGAAGAACTTGGCATTCAAATAAAACCTAAGTTAACCAGGCTCTTCGGGGAATGTCCATTTTGAAAATTTAACTTTCTTATATTTTATAAGTTGCACAGTTTCCTTTTGCTGCTGTAACCAAGTACCACAAACAGTGGCTTAATTAAAACAACACAAATTTATTATCTTACAGTCCCTAGATAACTAATAAGGAGCTACTGTGTAGCACCAGGAGTTCTACTCAATACTCAGCGATGACCTATATGGGAAAAGAATCTAAAGAAGAGTGGATACCTGTATATGTATCACTGATTCACTTTGCTGTGTACCTGAAACTCAGCCAACATTGTAAATCAACTATACTGCCAATACAAATTTTTTTTAAAAAAATTTAAAGCAAGAAATGAGTCTTACAGGCTAAAATCAGGCAGGCAAGACTGTTTTTGCAGGAGAGAATTTGTTCCTTGATTCTTCAAGTTTCCACAGGCTGTCACTATTCCCTGGCTTGTGACCATATCTCTCCCCCTCTGCTTTTGTCTTTATCTTATTTGGTGATCTGACTCAAGCTCTTCTTGGGTCCACCTTTTAAAAAATTCTTGAATCTTTGCAACCCCTTGAATCTTTGCAACTCTAACATGCCAGGCTCCTCTGTCCGTGGGATTTTTCCAAGCAAGAACACTGGAGTGGGTTGCCATTTCCTCCTCCAGGGAATCTTCCTGACCCAGGGATCAAACCCAAGTCTCCTGTTTTGGCAAGTGGATTCTTTACCACTGAGCCACCTGGGAAGCCCCATGATTATATCAAACCCACCCAAATAATCCAGAAAAATCATCACATCTGCCGAATCCCTTTGCTGTGTTAGACGACATTCACAGATTTTTGGAACAAGGATGTGGACATCTTTGGAGGGCCATTCTTCTTCCTATGACACAAGTCAACTCTTCCTTTTCAGCTTGTGCTATTTCTAAATCTTTCTGATGAAATAATTCTACTTTCCCCCTTATGAATTAAGAACTGTGCCAAAAAACATGGAACCTCTTTTGCTGTCCCAGTAATGAGACTGGGATCTTCAGTGTCCTGGGTCTTTGGTGTAAACAGTGAATTTTCCCTCTGGAGTATTAAGGATGCAGCTGGGGGTGAGGCTGTGCCTCAACCAGGAGGTGTGTGTGTATGTCCTCAGTTGTGTCTGACTCTCTCTGACCCCATGGACTGTAGCCCTCCAGGCTCCTCTGTCTGTGGGATTCTCCAGGCAAGAGTACTGGAGTGAGTTGCCGTTTCCCTCTCCAGTGAATCTTCCTGACCCAGGGATTGAGCCAGGGTCTCCTGCATTGCAGGCGGATTCTTTACCAACTGAGCTATGAGGGAAGCCCCAGCATGGAGAAGCCCCTCATGTAAGATATCTTTCCAGTCCTAAGAGGAACTGCTCCCAGAAGAGTCACTGGATGGCAGGCAGGGCTTTAAAAGTCATGGCCTCAGGCCTTCCCTCCACTGAGGAGGAATTCCACCCAGTCCTGGAGAAGTGAGGAGACTTACTCAGGCGCTCTTATCAAGATCGGCAGAGCCAAGATTTGAAACCAGCTCTGCTGAAGCTGAAACTCCAATTGTTTGGCCACTTTGGCGAAGAACTGACTCATTAGAAAAGACCCTGATGCTGGGAAAGATTGAAGGCAGGAGGAGAAGGGGATGACAGAGGATGAGATGGTTGGATGGCATCAGCGACTCGATGGACATGAGTTTGAGTAAACTCTGGGAGTTGGTGATGGACAGGGAGGCCTGGTGTGCTGCGGTCCATGGGGTCACAAAAAGTTGGACACGACTGAGCGACTGAACTGAACTGAACTGAACTAAACTCTGCCCTACAGCATCAGCCTCCTACACTCCGTGATGCTACCTCATACACAAAAGATGCCCACGTCCCTCAGCCGGGACCCATGGGCCCAGCATTCTCATAGCTTGCCATCCGTTAGGAAAGGGGAGGAAAGGAAAAGGCTTCCCAGGTGACTCGGTGGGCAAGGAATGTGCCTGCAATGCAGGAGACACAGAAGATGCGGGTTAGATCCCTGGGTCAGGAAGATCCCCCGGAGAAGGGCATGGCAATGCTCTGTTGTATTCTTGCCTGGAGAATCCTCTGGACAGAGGAGTCAGGCAGGCTACAGCCCACAAGGTCGCAGAGAGTCGGACACAACCGAAGCGATGGGGCACCCTGGAAGGGAGAACGTTTCCAACTTCCCACTCCTTCCGCTGCTATACAAGCGGCGGTCACCCAGAACACGGATCTGCTCACAGCAGCTGAGCGCTGCGCAGGTTCGGCCGGGTCCCCTCGCCTTCAGACTCGCGAGGGGGGCGCTCCGCTGTCCCGTGTTCCTTCCCGAGAGCTGCTGCCCCTCAAGGAAATCAGGGAGCACTCACTCATGTTCGTTCCACACGGGCTTTCAGCAGGCAGCCTGCTTTGGTCGGTTTGCTACAGTCTTCCCAGATACGAAGTTTCCCGTAAGAGCGGTATAACCGATCAGGGCACCAGGCTTTTCCCACGGACTCTTCACCAAATTTCAGTGGCTGAAACCTTGCCCAGGCCCATGTCCAGCTCTCCTGCAGTGAGCACCAATGGTCCTGGGGAGGGTGGAGTGGAGCTGGGTTCCCGTTCACATCAATAGAGTGCTCCTTTCCCGTGCCTGTGGCACCTGGACATACCTGTATTCAGAAAACTTGTCCCTCCCTTATCTAATTCAAGTATCCATTTGTCAGCGCTCTTTATACCGCTCGCTGTAATTCTAAGAGCTTTTGTGGCTCAAACACTTTTAAGGACTCTGGTTGACAATGGATTTGCTCAATCATGTCTGACTCTGCGATCCCATGGACTATATAGTCCACCAGTCTCCTGTCTGTGCAATTTACCAGGCAGGAATCCTGGAGTGGGTGGCCATCTCCTTCTCCAAAAGATCTTCCGAGAAGGAAGAGGGTCTCAATGCTTGTTCTAAGAATCCTGGCTCACCCTCCTGAGTTCCGTATGGATTCTGAGGCTGGCTTTGTTCAGGCCAAGCTGAGGGCAGAGACACTGGTCTTTCAGTGTCGACTGGCAGCGACAAGATGGTAAAGAGGGATGTTCACTTTGAACTTCACCATCTCAGCTCAGAAGCAGAACTACCCAGAAGGCTGTGCTGGAGGTGGCCGGGCAAAGCGGCAGGTGTTTAAAGAGGCAAAGAGGCAAAAGGACATTGTTAGGAAAAATGGTCCTCAAGCCCTGAATTGGCCTTTTATCACTGTCACTCTGGCTTATAAACCCCTGGAATGTGTGGCTTTCAGGAAGAGAGAGTTCAGTTCAGTGCCCGGTGCCCTGCCAAGAGCTTTATAATGCACAGAATAAAACAGACAAAATGTTTCTCCAGCCACGAGGCTTTTCCTCCCCACCCAGCTCCCTTCCCGGGGGGAGAGTCATAAACCCAGACCCACTGCAGAATGACGCGCCTTTATTATTCCTAGAGTTCTTTCTCTGCAGATGACCTATAGAAGTGATTTAACATGGATCTGCTGGAGTTCCCGCACTTTCCGCGGGCTCCTCTGGTCGAGACGGGTTGGTTTCTTTGGGGGTGTTATCACTCTGACCTGCTCCATTAAGTAGCAAACAAAGTCCAGCTGGATGTATCAAGCTCAGCTGGACTCTGCTTTCACACAACCTGCTTGATTAGGAGCATGGCTGTGCCCTAGTCACAGGGCTCCCGGCGCAGCCTGCAAAGATTGGCCTGCCATTGATTTCTGCATAATATGGATTCACACTGCCTTTCCACAACAGCGAGGCTCTCACACCCCACAATAACCTAGCAAGGATTGTTTGTTTGTTTGTTGGGGGCTTCTTTTGTGGCTCTAGACTTGAGAGTTGCAAAAGAACGCTGGGCTTGAATTCTTAAAATGTGTCACTCCTGGAGCTAATGTGTGGCTTATTACCCAGCGCTTTATGGCACATTAATTGCAGCTTGATTTAGACATTTCCCATTTGGTGACTTAGTTGCGATCGTACAAACATGTCATGTTCCAAATCAATAACGTGGTCGCAGAAAGAGAGCCAAACAATTGGAAGCGCCTCGTTCTTCTCAGGGGAAGGACCAGGGCAGTTGTTAGCAGAACATGATGCTATTTGTTTACTGGGAAGTGGTGTTTATCTGGCTCCTTTTCTTAGAGTGGTTACTCACCCTGGACCTGTCTTCAGGAGCCTCACCCTTCAAGTCTATGCCTCTTTCCCTATTAAAAAAAAAAATCACAAAGTTTGAAAGTGAGTGAACAAGATAGGCTTTGTTAAATGTTCTAAGACATGTTCCATAATATGGAAATCACAGGGACAAAATACGGATTTGGTGGTCAAATCTTTCTTTACTCAATTACTTATTTTTTCTTTTAATTTTTGGTTGACTTTTTAGCAGTCATTTAGGAAGAACAATTCAGAGCCATGTCATCACGTTCACATCAGCATTTTGCATGTAGCAATTATAACACATACAGTAAAAATCGGGAAATAGCATAAGCATTCAATAATGGGGATGTAATAAATTATGGCTCATTTATGCTGTGCAATGATATTCAGTCACTAAAAATTTGTTGTTCAATTGCTAAGTCGTGTCCAACCCTTTGCAACCCCATGAAGTAGCCTGCCAGGCTCCTCTGTCCTGCATTATCTCCCAGAGTTTGCTCAAATTCATGTCTCGTGAGTCAGTGGTGCTCTCGAACTGTCTCCTCCTCTGCCGCCCCCTTCTTTTGCCTTCAATCTTTCCCAGCATTGGGGTCTTTTCTAATGAGTTGGCTCTTCACATCATGTGGCCAAAGTATTGAAGCTTCAGCTTCAGCATCAGTCCTTCCAATAAATATTAAATAAAGTATTGAAGCTTCAGCTTCAGCATCAGTCCTTCCAATTAATAAAGGGTTGATTTTCTTTACTAAAAATTATGTAGACCTATATTTTATTAAGTGTTATAGTATTCTTTAGTGAAAGAAGGTTACAGAGCAAATTTAGAGTATATTTTTGCTTAAAAAAGAACAAAGCACTTTAAATGTGAATATATTTTCTAGGAAGATACAATAATACCACAGAAGCATTTGAGAGATCTGTATTTCAAAATGTTATTAGATGTTAACCCTGAGTTGAAACTATGAATTTTAGTAGGCTGAATCCTATGAAATTGCCGAGAGCCTCTCATTTTTGCCTACGAAAACATCATTTTCATATAGTTCATATAGAATGTCTTTCATTGTGCTTTTATGTGTTTTCTGTTTTATAAAATATTAACCATTTTTATACTTGAAATTGGACTTCCTGGTAGCTCAGATGGTAAAGAATCTGCCTGCAATGCAGGAGACTCGGGTTTGATCACTGGATTGGGACGATCCCCTGGAGAAGGGAATGACTACCCACTCCAGTATTCTTGCCTAGAGAATTCCATGGACAGAGGAGCCCGGCGGGTTACAGTCCATGGGGTCCCAAAGAGTTGGACATGACTGAGCAGCTAACACTTATAGACTTTCACTTTTCATACTTAAAATAAGGAAAGTGTCACTTCTCTGAAATTACATTATGATGGCATTTATCTTGTATTGCATTTATGCATTTAATTTCTTCTTTCTCTGTCTGCCCACTGGTACAACTCATCTAACCATTAAACTGAGAAATCTCAGCATCTTTTATTTCTGTATCCTAAAGGCTTAGCACAGTGCCTGACCCTAGTAGACATTAGTGAAATTTTATTTAATGAATGAAAAATGCCTTATGATTGAGAAATTAAGAAAAAGTTGCCTTGAATCAATGGGAAAGTGTCAGGGCATACACACCTGTGCACAACGATGACATTGTGTAGGAATTCGTTTAGAATTGTTTATGGAGTTCATGTGGGTATTTGTACTGGTCTAGTTGTATCGACTGAAGCGACTTAGCAGCAGCAGCAGCAGCAGCAGTTGTATTCACTGCCCCTTTCTCCTCCTGAGAAAGAGAAGACTAAACATAGCCTTCATTGTTATTGTTAGTTTTATTGTATAGTTTTTGCGTTTGAAGATGCGATATAACTAGCAGTTTTATAATTATATAACATGATTAAATAACATTCGTTATTCTACATGAAGAGGTGTTAAAATAGATCAGATCCTCCCAGTCTACAAGCTATTCTGAATAATGCAGCTCATTTTAGTCACTTGAAAAGAATCTCCTAACAATATTTAGTGCTAATAAAATTATCAAGACAATAGATTGATGGATCTTGCTTCCTTTTCCCTTAACCCTTCCATATTGGAGGGGGAGCAGGTGGGGAGCGAGATTTAAGTTAAAGGCAAGTAAGTGTGAAAGAGAGACATAGAAAGAGAAGGAAGGGAGGGAGAAAAAAAAACAAGGAAGAATGGAAAGAAAGAAGATTGGATGGAAGGGAGGGTGGGAGAATGGGGAAAGAAGAAGGGGAACGGGAGGGAGGGAACTAAAGTGAAAATGCAGTGTCAGGTGATTCTGTGCTGTTGGATGATGAGATCCCACGTGGGAGATTTCCGTGCACTGATATGTTGCCTGTCATCGACAGAAGACTCGCTAAATACCTGCCTATCTATTAAACGTGTTCTAGAAGAAGCAGTTCACATGCTGGATTTAGAAGGCTGAAAATGATGAACTGATTGGAAATGGAGAATGTGAGTAAGATTACATTTATCCCATCGAGAGCATTTCTAGGAAACAAACCAGGCAAACCAAAAGGATGCTGAGCAGGGACCCGCGGGGAAATGAGGCAAATTCACGTGGGAGAACCAACAGCGTGACTTGAAGTTCTCAGCAAGGACTGTGAACTTCATGGAGTGTTTGGAGGAATAGAATCAGAGATGACTTATTTAGTGGTACTGAGGATTGACTGTGCATCAGGAAATCATCCACAAACTCAGGAAAGAGTTGGATATGATGGCAGGATTCCAGTCAGACTGTTTATGAGTAGTGGCAGCAAAGGAGAAAGGACTAGATACTTTCCAACAGAAAGGAATGGGCATTTAACTACTTAAGCTAAATCTTAAGGAAAATTGACATTGTAAAAAAAAGAATATATGGAAACATAACTGAACCACTTCAAAACCTGGAGCGCATTGAACTACATGGTTCAACCAATTTTCCTTTTTAGGTTTTAAGTTAGTTTGGTTTCACAAGAAGACACCGGGCATCTTGCAGGAAATGTTAGTAGAGTGTTGCTATGTTTGCATCATCCCCTCTCTAGAATCCACTGAAATGAAGACCTAACCCCTGAGTGACATTTCTCTCTGCCAAAGGTCAGTTCTCCCTTGGAGCCTCACCTGAGTTCACCAACAAGAGTCATTTTGGTTACGAGTTCGATCTTTTCCAACTGAGAGCATCAGGGTACATGGGGCTTGATATAAAGCCCTGTGCCTTCCCACGGTCCTGAGTGAACAAGTCCAGAAATAAATAGGAGGCAACATAAAAACCTGAGGTGAAAGAATAACTGGGAAATTTAATAAAGAAGAAATGACATGTCCAATTTGAGAATGAAATTGCTTTATTGGAACAAAATTCAATAAGATTTGAAACCCAGCAGCTTCATGGGTAACCACAGTATCCAACTTCTTTAGCTATGAAGAAATCTGCCTTCTGTTGTGACCTACAGTTTTAAAAGAATGCTATTCATTAAAAAGCAAGGCAAAACCAACTGAAACAAAACCCAACGACTTGTTACAAGACTCCAAAGCATTTGATATTAAAAAAAAAAAAACTTTAAAAAGTGGGTTTCTTCAATGTTTTTTTCTATGTTAAACTTCATTACATTTATTTTTCACATCACAAACCTGAATGCTGTTCGCTGAGCAAATATTCCAACCATTCTTTTTAGATTTTCTGCTTTGCAGCTAAATCAATATTTTCTTGAAATGAAAATATAATTTAAATTCTCCAGAGGTCAAAAGTATTTTGAGGAAAAATACCTGTTGTAATTGCAACCTATGAGTTCGATGCCAAAATCAATGGTAGCAACTTTCACCGGGGACGATGCCATTTAGCACAGAGCTGCCCTCAGCCTTACTTCTTTCCCTGAATAGATTAGACTCATTCGGTCCAAGTTCAGGGCCAGCTGCTACGCCAGGAGCAGTAATACTTTACATTAGGCCTTGTAGTTTCCTGAACATTTCATGCTCACGCTCTCATTTATTTATTAAAATAATTCTATGAATGCCCTAGAGGTAAGAAACATGCCTGATTCTTAAACGTCACCACAGCAAAGCACATAGGAAACATTCAGTAAGTATTTGCAGACTAAATGGAATAAATACTACTAGCTTCTCTTTATAGACAAGGATACTTAGATCTAAAGAAAAATAAGGAATGTGTCCAAGAATCATTTAGATCTTCTGATTCCAAGTCTTAGCCTTTTAACTCTCCAGAAAGCAGGAATAGAAGGAACATACCTCAACATAATAAAAGCTATATATGACAAACCCACAGCAAGCATCACCCTCAATGGTGAAAAATTGAAAGCATTTCCCCTGAAATCAGGAACAAGACAAGGGTGCCCACTCTCACCACTACTATTCAACATAGTGTTAGAAGTTTTGGCCACAGCAATCAGAGCAGAAAAAGAAGTAAAAGGAATCCGGATAGGAAAAGAAGAAGTGAAATTCTCGCTGTTTGCAGATGACATGATCCTCTACATAGAAAACCCTAAAGACTCTTCCAGAAAATTACTAGAGCTAATCAATGAATATAGTAAAGTTGCAGGATATAAACTTAACACACAGAAATCCCTTGCATTCCTATATACTAACAATGAAAAACCAGAAAGAGAAATTAAGGAAACAATACCATTCACCATTGCAACAAAAAGAATAAAATACTTAGGAGTATATCTACCTAAAGAAACAAAAGACCTATACATAGAAAACTATAAAACACTGATGAAAGAAATCAAAGAGGACACAAACAGATGGAGAAACATACCGTGTTCATGGATTGGAAGAATCAATATTGTCAAAATGGCTATTCTACCCAAAGCAATCTATAGATTCAATGCAATCCCTATCAAGCTACCAACGGTATTTTTCACAGAACTAGACCCAAAGAATTTCACAATTTGTATGGAAATACAAAAAACCTCGAATAGCCAAAGTAATCTTGAGAAAGAAGAATGGAACTGGAGGAATCAACCTGCCTGACTTCAGACTCTACTACAAAGCCACAGTCATCAAGACAGTATGGTACTGGCACAAAGACAGAAATATAGATCAATGGAACAGAATAGAAAGCCCAGAGATAAATCCACGAACCTATGGACACCTTATCTTTGACAAAGGAGGCAAGGATATACAATGGAAAAAAGACAACCTCTTTAACAAGTGGTGCTGGGAAAACTGGTCAACCACTTGTAAAAGAATGAAACTAGAACACTTTCTAACACCATACACAAAAATAAACTCAAAATGGATTAAAGATCTAAATGTAAGACCAGAAACTATAAAACTCCTAGAGGAGAACATAGGCAAAACACTCTCCGACATAAATCACAGCAGGATCCTCTAGGACCCACCTCCCAGAATATTGGAAATAAAAGCAAAAATAAACAAATGGGACCTAATTAAACTTAAAAGCTTTTGCACTACAAAGGAAACTATAAGTAAGGTGAAAAGACAGCCCTCAGATTGGGAGAAAATAATAGCAAATGAAGAAACAGACAAAGGATTAATCTCAAAAATATACAAGCAACTCCTGCAGCTCAATTCCAGAAAAATAAATGACCCAATCAAAAAATGGGCCAAAGAACTAAACAGACATTTCTCCAAAGAAGACATACAGATGGCTAACAAACACATGAAAAGATGCTCAACATCACTCATTATAGAGAAATGCAAATCAAAACCACAATGAGGTACCATTACACGCCAGTCAGGATGGCTGCTATCCAAAAGTCTACAAGCAATAAATGCTGGAGAGGGTGTGGAGAAAAGGGAACCCTCTTACACTGTTGGTGGGAATGCAAACTAGTACAGCCACTATGGAGAACAGTGTGGAGATTTTAAAAAACTGGAAATAGAACTGCCATATGACCCAGCAATCCCATTCTGGGCATACACACTGAGGAAACCAGATCTGAAAGAGACACGTGCACCCCAATGTTCATCGCAGCACTGTTTATAATAGCCAGGACATGGAAGCAACCTAGATGCCCATCAGCAGATGAATGGATAAGGAAGCTGTGGTACATATACACCATGGAATATTACTCAGCCATTAAAAAGAATTCATTTGAACCAGTTCTAATGAGATGGATGAAACTGGAGCCCATTATACAGAGTGAAGTAAGCCAGAAAGATAAAGAACATTACAGCATACTAACACATATATATGGAATTTAGAAAGATGTAACGATAACCCTATATGCAAAACAGAAAAAGAGACACAGAAGTACAGAACAGACTTTTGAACTCTGTGGGAGAAGGTGAGGGTGGGATGTTTCTAAAGAACAGCATGTATATTATCTATGGTGAAACAGATCACCAGCCCAGGTGGGATGCATGAGACAAGTGCTCGGGCCTGGTGCACTGGGAAGACCCAGAGGAATCGGGTGGAGAGGGAGGTGGGAGGGGGGATCGGGATGGGGAATACGTGTAACTCTATGGCTGATTCATATCAATGTATGACAAAACCCACTGAAATGTTGTGAAGTAATTAGCCTCCAACTAATAAAAAAAATAAAAAATAAAAAAAAGGAAAAAAAAGTAAAAATATTTATTTATAGTATTATTATTATCAGCTGCATTGAGTCTTCATTAAAGTGCATGGGCTTAGTTGTACCATGACATGTGGGATCTTAGGTCCCTGACCAGGGATCAAACCTGTGTCCCCTGCATTGAAAGCATGGCGTCTAAACCACTGGACCACCAGGGAAGTTCACCAAATCTTAGTCTTTCTTTTCCCTAGAAGATGTTTTTCAAAGATCTGCCATCCTAATGATTTTGCTGGCTAAGATGAGATGATAAGATTCACATTCAATTCCATAGAAACGAGTAATACAGTAAACTCTAATCAGTCTTTTTGAAGGATATGAAGCAATATTCATGAAAAATGTAAGAATAGGCGATATCCACAGAGTCAATCTCCATTTGTCCAGCCACTGCACCATTGAATTAGTGTTTGTATGGTTTAAAAGTTCAGTTGAATTGATTAGTAAGATGAGGTAATTCCATTGTTTCTGAGAAATACTTTAATAAGAGATTATGGCTGTACTAGCACTGGGCTCCTGACTCATCCTGAAACTTGGACCTCTAGGGTACCACTTCCCAGCTTCACTGGAGTAATAAACCCATATTATTTGGATTTCATGAAGCTCCAACTCTACTGCAAAATATGCTACCGAGTCATTTTAGAGATTGTTTCAAAACGTTCCACAATACCTATAAACACTTCTCAAGTTGGTGAACAAAAAGAAAAAATTATTAGACTCTAGACTATAGTTTCTTAAAGAATGGCACCTGGACCAACGTTGTTACCTGGGAATTAGCTCAAAACACAATTTCTGTAGCCATACCCAGACCTACTGAATCAGAGACTGGGAAGTGGAACTCAGAAATTTATGTTTTATTTACCAATCACTCTGGGTAATACTGAGGTTCACTCGAGTTTGAAGGCCACTGTTCTGCAGTATACACTACACATTTTTTCTTTGATCCTAAGCTAGAAAAAAATTAATAATAAAAAATTAATTAAATTTATAAAGATCTCCTTTAGTTAAGACAACCCAAGTGGAGAAAGAATGAATGAAAGGGTGAGGTAATTTTGTTCTCAGAGGAAATGACCAAGTTCCCCCAGGAGGCTGAATTCCAGGGCTTACATTTGTAGCTCAATATTCCTTTGAGGTCCTAATAAAATGTCTCCTTGAAGAGTTCCTTTGACATTCATCATCTTGTACATAGTGTAGTACTGGTATTATCTTAAGCAACATATATGTGTTACTAATGTCAGGTGAGTTTTATTTTACAAAAATCATTCTTGTTAACATGTAAAACAGCTATTTTTAAAATCTAGCACTTGATTTTGAGTCATTTTTGGCAAAAATGACTCCTTTGGAAATGGCTGTAATGTGATGGAGTTTTTGTTACCGGATTGATTTCTAATGGACAAATTATAAATGCAAATAAATGAGGACAGACCACTTTACTATTCAGGAGAAATTCCTTACATTCAAACAGTAACTTTATAATGTCAAAATAACCAGTAGGTATTAATCAGTATCTAGGCTATGTAAATATTTGCTTGTTTCCATAGTGATTGGCAAGCCCAGATACAGAAAAAAAAAAAAATCCACACATGTTATCACTTCCTAATAATATGATCATAAAAACACAACTTAGACCAGACTGAGAGGAGAATAAACACCATTAATTAAAAGATTTATAAAATAGAGGAGGAGGTGACAAATGAAGTCTTGAGTGCAAAAATGCACAAAAGAGGTAGAATATACCTATTTTTTTTTATTCTGAAAGAAACTTGAGCAACCCTTAATTATCTTCCAAAATGCTATTTAGAATTTTCCAAAAATAAAACATCTGACAACTGCTCAAACACCGCACCCCCACCCACAAAACATACACTTTTAAAGTGGATATACAGCCATGGCTGTGAAGTGTGTTTGAAAAAAAAAAAAAAGTGAGACTGTTGGCATTTCACTTGAAATCAACTGAGAAGTTCTTTACTAAAGAAGTGAGAAGCTTAAAGCTGTTTCCTCAAGCTTTAGGGGAGTACAGCATATTATGGAGGAGGAGCATTTGGTCAAAGAGTAAATTAGTAGTGTGGTTCACACATTGCACGAGACATCTACACAGGAACCACAGTTGTCTTAAATAATCAGTCCCGTTAACGGGCCTATGGTTATGAAATTTCTTCACAAAGCAGTCACCAACGCAAAGGCTGTTTTTAGAAACACTTTGTTCGTCTGATCTCTCCTAGGATAAGGCAGCATCTTCAAACCCCCCCCCCACCCCCCCTCCTCCAGTCATTTCTAAAAATATAAACAAACACAAAAGGCACAAACACACCCTCAAGTAGCAAGAGAAGAAATGAACAAACACAGAAGCTTATTTCAATAGGTGCTTAGTTAAATAGATACTCAAGATGGAAACGCAGATACGAGATCCTAAGTGGAGAGAAATCCAAAAATGAAGCCTGTTCTGAATGATACTCTTCTGAGCACATGGCAAGACCAAGTCTGAGCCATCATAATAGAGAAACTGAAGGAATGATGCAATTATTGGATACTATCTCACACTATGTATCTATGGACATATATGTGCAAACATACAAACTAATTAAAAATTTAAATATCATTACAACAAATTATATGTTATAAAAGAAATTTTCCACTATGAAAGTTAGTGAAGAATTCCTAAAAAAGCACAATACCCAGATCACTGACAGATTTGACTCTGTAAAGCAATATAAATTTCTTGAAGTATAGTTAATTTACAATGTTGTGCTCACAATATAAATTTCTGGACAGAAAACGTCGTAAGCAAAGTAAAGCGGCAAGCTGGAAGAAAACGTAGGCAAGTACTCAGTTCAGTTCAGTTGCTCAGTCGTGTCCAACTCTTTGTGACCCCATGGACTGCAGCATGCCAGGCTTCTCTGTCCATCACCAACTCCCGGAGCCTACTCAAACTCATGTCCATCACGTCAGTGATGCCATCCAACCATCTCATCCTCTGTCCTCCCCTTCTCCTCCTGCCCTCAATCTTTCCCAGCATCAGGGTCTTTACCAATGAGTCAGTTCTTCACATCAGGTGGCCAAAGTATTGGAGTTTCAGCTTTAGCATCAGTCCTTCCAATGAATATTCAGGACTGATTTCCTTTAGGATGGACTGGTTGGATCTCCTTGCAGTCCAAGGGACTCTCAAGAGTCTTCTCCAACACCACAGTTAAAAAGCATCAATTCTTCGGCGCTCAGCTTTCTTTATAGTTCAACTCTTACATCCTTGCATGACTACTGGAAAAACCATAGCTTTGACTAGACGGACCTTTGTTGGCAAAGTAATGTCTCTGCTTTTTAATATGCTGTCTAGATTGGTCATAAATTTTCTTCCAAGGAGCAAGCGTCTTTTAATTTCATGGCTTCAATCACCATCTGCAGTGACTTTGGAGCCCCAAAAAATCAAGTCTGTCACTGTTTCCCCATCTATTTCCCATGAAGTGATGGGACCGGATGCCATGATCTTAGTTTTCTGAATGTTGAGTTTTAAGCCAACTTTTTCACTCTCCTGTTTCACTTTCATCAAGAGGCTCTTTAGTTCTTCACTTTCTGCCATAAGGGTGGTGTCATCTGCATATCTGAGGTTATTGATATTCCTCCGGCAATCTTGATTCTAGCTTGTGCTTCATCCAGCCCGACATTTCTCATGATGTACTCTGCATATTAAATAAGTTAAATAAGCAGGGTGACAATATACAGCCTTGATGTACTCCTTTTCCTATTTGGAACCAGTCTGTTGTTCCATGTCCAGTTCTAACTGTTGCTTCTTGACCTGCATACAGGTTTCTTAGGAGGCAGGTCAGAAGGTCTGGTATTCCCATCTCTAAGAATTTTTCACAGTTTGTTGTGATCCACACTGTCAAAGGTTTTGGCATAGTAAATGAAGCAGCAGTAGATACTTTTCCGAAAATCTCTTGCTTTTTCGATGATCAGCGGATGTTGGCAATTTGATCTCTGGTTCCTCTGCCTTTTCTAAAACCAACTTGAAATCTGGAAGTTCACGGTTCACATACTGTTGAAGCTTGGCTTGTAGGATTTTGAGCATTATTTTGCTAGTGTGTGAGATGAATGCAATTGTGCAGTAGTTTCAACATTCTTTGGGATTGGAATGAAAACTGACCTTTTCCAGTCCTATGGCCACTGCTGAGTTTTCCAGATTTGCTGGCATATTGAGTTTAGCACTTTTAGAGCAACATCTTTTAGCTCAACTGGAATTCCTTCACCACCACTAGCTTTGTTCATAGTGATGCTTCCTAAGGCCCACTTGATTTTGCATTCCAGGATGCGAATACTAGAGTAGACAAATATTTTGCATCCTTTATATGTAAGTGTGTGCCTGCATGGTTCTGTTACAGTTAAATCAAGTGTCCTGGGTGGAGTCAGAATAAAAAGCCAGGGGCTAAGCTCTCACATGACTGAATACTGACTCCCGTATGCAAAATGCAGAAATGCTAAGTTGCTTCAGTCCTGTCCAACTCTTTGCAATCCTATGGACCCATCATAGCCCTCCAGGCTTCTCTATCCATGGGATTCTCCAGGCAAGAATACAGGAATGGGTTCTTTACCTTTACCATCACCTGTAATTCCTTAACATGTAAGGAATTCCTGTAAATCACTAAGGAAAAGGTAAGCGATAAAGAAGCTGCCTGCCAATGCAGGAAACTTAGAAGCATGTTCGATTCCAGGGTCAGGAAGATTCCCTGGAGGAGGAAATGGCAACCCACTCCAGTGTTCTTGCCTGGAGAATCCCAGGGACAGAGGAGCCTGGTGGGCTACAGTCCATAGGGTCACAAGGAGTCAGTCATGACTGAAGCCATTTAGCTCAAGCAATAGGAGAAAAGACAAAAAACATACAGGAAAGAGATAAAGCCAAAAAGCATATGAAAATATGATCACTTCACTAGTATCAATATTTAGTGACCTTATCATCAGAAGAAAAATTATACTACTCTCATCCATCAGATAGACAAAAATTTTAAAGATTAAAAATATCCAGTTGGGTTAGATATGGGCTCACTCATATATTGTTGATACAAATGGACAGCATTTTAAAGAAATTTTTGTGTCAGCTTCCATAGTTCAAAATGTTTGGAGCTTTTGATTCAGCAATTCAACTTCTAGGAATCTATACTCCAGAAATATGACATATTTGTACAAAGTTTTGTGTACAAAGATGTACACTGTGGAATTTTGTAATGATGGAAAATTGAAAGCAATCTAAATGCTGATCAAGAATGGTATAGCTGAAGACATGATGGTTTATGTAGAATATAGACTATACAGAACCATTTTTAAAAGCATTGAGATATACTAACTATGAAATAAAGTAAACTATTGGGGCTTCCCTGGTGGCTTAATGGTAAAGAATTTTCTTGTCAATATAGAAGATGTGGGTTTGATACCTGGGTTGGGAAGATCCCCTGGAGAAGGAAATGGTATCCCACCTAGTATTCTTGCTTGAGAAATGCTATGGACAGAGGGGCCTGGCAGGCTACAGTCCATGGGGTCACAAAAGATTCAGACACAATTTAGCAACACAACAACAACAACAATGCAAACTATTACAGGAATTACTCCTTCAGCAGAGAAAGAAAGAAAGGCACAGAGAACACAAAGGAACGGGAAACTTGGGTTTTTACTTTGCTTAATTTGCAATCCTTCTTTTCAAGAATTAAACTAGGATGCAATGTACATAACATAAAATTTCTCATTTTAACCATTTTAAACACACAGTTCAGTGACGTTAAGTACATTCATGTTGTTGTACACCCATCACCACCATCGTCTCCATAGCTTGTTTTCATCTTCCCAAACTGAAACTCTGCACCCGTTAAATGTTAACTCCCCATTTTGCTCTTCTTGCAGCCCCTGGAAACCACCGTGCCCTGTGTCTATGAATTCCACTACTCTGCGTACCTTGATGGAGTTCTGGACATGCTATTCCGAAACAGAGTGGCTTGGCATATTGAGTATTTCAAGTTGAAGGAATATGAGTTGCAAAAGGATTTCCTGACCATCCTCTGAGTGGGTCTCTCATGGGAGGGTTGCCCTCCCCATACCCAGAGGAAAGGAGCTTCATTATCTCAGAAGATAGAGGAGCCCCAAGAAATCTCAACAAACAGGCTTTGCTTTTTCCCGTTTTACTGCACTTAGTTCATCCCTATCGAATTTTTCCATGACTCCACTCTTCTTTAAACTTGGCATAAAAACACTCAGGTTTAACCACTTCTTTGGGTCCTCATTTCCTTATGAAGGCTCCTGGATCACACAAAATTTACATAAATTTGTATGCTTTTCTCTGGCCAGTCTGTCTTAGCTCCTGGCTGAGAACTTTGAAGGATAGAGAGAAAAGATCATTTTCGTCTCCTGCAACCTCATATAAATGGAATTATAAAATATTTGTCCTGTTCTAACTGACATTGCATTTAGCATAAGATCTTCAAGGTTCATCAGTATTCAGCATGTGTCAAAATTTCTTTTTTAAGGCTGAATAATATTCCATTGTATGTATTCTGCAATCATTTTTAACAAGAAATATGAATTGCTTCTATCATATGTAACAGCTAAACTACAAATAAAACTGTGCCTCCAAGTGTACATTTAAGCAAATTCTTGTGTCAGAATGGTTTTGGGGCAACAAAACCAATACATTTTCAAGGAAATTAAATATTGATTGAATATATATATTTCTATATATATTGAATATATATACATATATAATACATATATTTCTACAGTCCAAAAACATTTATTTGCTTGTTTTCACCTCACTGAGTTTTTTGATACTTGTAGAATCTAGTGGAATTTAAGAATTAAGAAACAGAAGAGAGAGAGAAAGAGGCAGGGAGAGAGGGAGCAGGAGAGAGAGAAAGAAAACAGGAAGACGAAAGGGGGCGGGGGGCCGGAATGGTGGAAGGAAGGAAGGAAGAGAAAGAAAAAAGAAAGAAGGAGAATATCTTTTTACTGAATGTTTAGTATGTACCAGGCGTTGTTCTAAGTATGTTAAAAATGCACCTTGCATTTTAAAATTCATTTAATTCCCCCAGTAACCCTTTGCAGTAGATCTTATTATTGTCCCTTGCTCACCAAGGTTCTATAACTCTTCCCAGGTGATACAATTGTTAACACTTAAACATCTGCCCTCCATACATGCCTCCTTCCCAATACCCCAGAGTATTCCATCTAGGAAGATGCCACATCTGTTTACCAAGAGGCTTGGGAGGTGGGGTTTCCAGAAGGTTTTTATTAATTTTATGCTTCCTGTCAATTCAATTGCAGATCCTAATCCATGAAAGGACCATCAGGGAGATATCAAGAGAAAAGACTCTGACAAATCAGCCTGCAGGAAAATACAGTGTAGAAGTGAAAGTGGTCAAAATCAAAATCATGATCATGAGATGGTGAGATTTATTTCTTTTCTGCTTTTAATGGATTGACAAGTGAAGGGACACAGAAGTCAACAACTGCCTTTGCTTCCCAAAGATACACATTCCAGAGACATCCAGAGAAGGAGATTGAATTAACCAAGTAATTGACTGTCTTGCCTCAAATTAATTTTCATGTCTTGTAATTATACATGTGGACCATATGGCAGGCCCCACATCTATAGTTTTAATAAATACATTTAGGTAAACAGTGAGGTTGCTCATCATCTGATCTTTTCTCCACAAAAAGTTGAACATCACAGAATATTTAGCAAACCCTACTGAGATGGAAAAAAATATCTGGATACATGTACTTACTGAGAAATGCTGATGAAACAAAAACCTCATTTATGACTCATTCTATGCCATAGAGTTCTTTCCTTTGTTTTCTTTTGTTGTTGTTGTGTAAAGCTATGGTTTACTCATAGTTGTACATTATTCCATTTTAAGAATGTGTGTGTGCTAAGTTGCTTCAGCCATGTCTGACTCTTTGCGACCCTATGGACTGTAGCCTGCCAGGCTCCTCTGTCCATGGGATTCTCCAGGCAAGAACACTGGAGTGGGTTGCCACCTCCTTCTCCACGTCCTTCCCATCCCAGAGATTGAACCCATCTCTTGTGTCTTCTGCATTGGCAAGCGGGTTCTTTGCCATTAGGACCACCAGGGAAGCCCAATTTATAACAGAGATATTTAATGTATTAAAAAATGTATGGACATTTGGGTTGTTTCCAACTTTTGGCTTTTATGGGGAATGTTCATAAACTTTCCTGTAGCTGTAACCTGGTGCCCATCAGGTCATATTTCTGTGGAATGTATGTTCCTAACAGTATAATTAGAGGGTCACAGTATATGTGTGTCTTCACTTTTACTTTATAATATCCACTGCTTTCCAAAGAGGTTGTACAAATTTATATTCCTACCAGCCATATATGAGTTTCTGCTGCTCCATGTCTTTCTTGACATTTGGTATTATTGCCATTTAGAATTTTCCTCATTCAATGAGTGTACAGCCATAGATTTCCCATGAACACCTTCACAGAGCTTATTGTCAAGCAAGAAAGATGGCAGACCAACAAATAAATATATACAATCACAAAGTGTGAAAAATTCTAAGACAGTGTGTTATGAGGGAACATGACAGGAGTGACTTGATTCAGGCTGAAGGAAAAGACCTTGTTCAGAGATCCTGGGAGAGAGACAAAAACTCAGGCTAAGGTGCTGGCAGTGAAGGTGAAGTTCAAGGCAGATCTAAGGGGTATTTTTTGAGGTGCTCAACACACATGTGCTTCCTATCATGTCCTTATGACAAATTTTGCTTCTTTATCCAGATGGTTTAAGTGGCATTCTTTTATTTACTACCAAAAGAATCTGGATTACTGATCAATTCATGCCTTTCTGTCATCCACACCTTGAACTATGTTGCTGCTATCTCTTGAAAGGCCATAGCACTTTTTAGGTGGAGAATTTCTCTATAAGACCCAAGTAACTTGCTCAGAAGGAGCTTCCCAGGTGGCACAGTGGTAGAGAATCTGCCTGCCAATGCAATTCCTGGATCAGGAAGATCCCCTGGAGGAAATGGCAACCCACTCCAGTTTTCTTGCCTGGAAAATCCCATGGACAGAGGGGCCTGGTGGGCTATAGTCTATGGAGTCTCAAAGAGTTGAGTACTGAGCACACATGCATGCAACTTATTCAGAATGGGTCACCCTTTCTATTAACTCCCCATGGCATTGTATATTTGTATATCGGTTTATTGCACAGTATTTTTTAGTCTGTCTACCCAGTCCCTTGCACAATGCCTGGCACGTGACTTTACTCAATAAATGTTTGAACAAAGCATGAATGCAGGGAAATAGGAAGAGAGGGAAGGGAAAAGAAGAAAAGGGAGAAAAAAGAAAATTGGCTTTTCCTGGCCATTCCAGCTTTAGTTGGTACCAAAGATGTTAGCAGAAAAAAGTGGGATGTCTGGTCTTAATCTGGCTGGCTTCATCTGCAGATACCATGGTTTAATGTAAAAGTTAGAGGGACTTCCCTCGTGGTCCACTGTAGATTGGGCTCTGAAGACCTGAGTTCTAATCCTAGCTCTCCATTCACTTTTTAAAACTTGAGTTTCAGTGCCTTTGATCTGAGATAATCATCCACTCTGTGTATTTCATACAGATGTTAGAGGATAAAAAGTAGCAATAGGTAAAAACATACTTTTGTATTGAAGTATTGATTTACAATGTTGCATTAGTTTCAGGTGTTCAGACAAAGTGATTCCGTTATATATACACATTGCTTTCTCATATTCTTTTCCATGATGGTTTATTATAGGATACTGAATATAGTTCTCTGTGCTATACAGTATAGTCTTGTTGTTTATCCATTCTATATGTAATAGTTTGCATCTGCTAGTCCCAAATCCATCCCTCCCCAACCTCCTCTCCCCCTTGGGAGTCACAAGTCTATGTATGTGAGTCTTTCTGTTTCAGAGATAGGGAGAATATACTTTAAACAACAATGTAAAGATATCTGTGGAAGATTTACCTTAAGAGCCTAGAAGTCTGGTGGTTTAATAGGGATTGCATTGAAACTGTAGATTGCTTTGGGTAGTAGAGTCATTTTCACTATACTGATTCTTCCAATCCAAGAACATGGTATATCTCTCCATCTGTTTGTGTTGTCTTTGATTTCCTTCATCAGTGTCTTATAGTTTTCTGGATACAGGTCTTTTGTCTCTTTAGGTAGGTTTATTCCCAGACATTTTATTCTTTTTGCTGCAATGGTGAATTAATTTCTCTTTCTGATTTTTCCTTTCATTCATAGGAATGCAAGGGATTTCTGTGGGTTAATTTTATATCCTGCCACTTGACTACATTTATTGGTTAGCTCTAGTAATTTTCTGGTGGCATCTTTAGGGTTTCAACATATAGTATCATGTCATTTGCAAACAATGAGAGTTTGCAGATCAAAACTACAATGAGGTATCATCTCACACAACTCAGAATAACCATTATCAAAAAATCTACAAACAATAAATGCTGGGGAGGATATGGAGAAAAGGGAACCCTCTTGCTCTGTTGGTGGGAATGTAAATTGATATAGTCACTGTGGAAACAGTATGGAGGGTCCTTAAAAAACTAAGAATAAAACTATGACATGACCCAGCAGTCCCACTGCAGGGTATAGACCCTGAGAAGCATAACTGAAAAAGGACATGTGTACCTCGATGTTCTAGCAGCATTGTTTACAATAGCTAGGACGTTGAAGCAACCTAGATGTCCATCGACAGATGAATGGATCAAGAAGTTGTGGTACCTATTTACAATGGAATATTATTCAGCCATAAAAAGAACAAATTTGAGTCAGTTCTTGTGAGGTGGGTGAACCTAGAACTTATCATACAGGGTGAAGTAAGTCAGAAAGAGAGAAACAAATATTGTATTAACACATATATATGGAATCTAGAAAAATGGTATTAGGGAAGGAGTGGAGACACAGACGTAGAGAGGAGACCAGTGGACACAGTGGGGGAAGGAGAGGGTGGGAAGAACGGAGAAAGTAGCATCGACATATAGACACTACCGTGTGTTAAGCAGATGGATGGTGAGAAGCTGCAGATTAACACAGGGAGCCCAGGCTGGTGCTCTGTGATGACCGAGAGGAGCGGAGGGAGGCTCAAGAGAGAGGTGATACATGCGTAATTTTGGCTGAACTGCATTGTTGTACGGCAGAAACCAACACAGCACTGTAAAGCAATGTTACTCCAATTAAATAAAATAAAAGAGCTGATCCTTTGGGCACTAGCTCTTTTTTCCAGACAAAACATTGAGAATCTGGCACTGTTTTAGGTTCACAATAAATCTAAATTCATCCATAAAGGAAAGAATCTAGTTGTGTGTTTTTTTAAAAAAAAAAGAAAGTATAGAGTGTTGAAAACTGCTGCAACCTTGCTCAGCAAAGAAGCCACTTATTTGAAGTAAGTGACTCACTGAAGAGGAAGGAGGAAGGAGCCTGGAGGGGGAAGAAGATTCCTTGGCAGGGAATTCAACCCTTGGGGCTCTCTCCTGACCTTTCATCCTAACAGATACTCTAATAGGAAGATGAGCTCACCAAGAAAAATATAACCAGGGGGCATGGTCCAGGGACTGGAAGAGCTTGAAAAATCCCGAGGGAGGTATTACCCCAGGGCTCAAGGTAGGTAAGGAAGGAATCCCTTTTCTAAATGAAAAAGGAAACTGAAAGCTGGTTCTCTTGGGAATAGTTAGACATTAAGGTTAGGGTAAGAAAACACTGAATCCTAAAGGAAATCAGGCCTGAATATTCATTGGAAGGACTGATGCTGAAGCTGAAACTCCAATACTTTGGCCACCTGATGCGAAGAACTGACTCACTGGGAAAGACCCTGATGCTGGGAAAGACTGAAGGAAGATTCCACGCTTCCAACGCAGGGGGCTCAGGTTCAGTCCCCGGTTGGGGAATTAAGATCCCACAGGTTCCAAAGTACAGCCAAAATCTTAAAAAAAAAAATTGTTTTTTAACTTTGTAAAATAACCATATAGTTTGCATGTTTTGTGAAGAGCTGAGGAAGAAAAACAGCCACAATTCTCTTTTTTTTGGAAGTTTTTTTTCAAGAGAGGACCACAGGACCAGAAATTGCTAAACATCCATGAATTTTTCACTGATAACCATTAGTGCAATATAGCCTCTTATTTAAAACGTACATGTTTCAAAAGCTGCTGAATCAATTTTGTACAAAAAGTATAATAATACTTAGATTTAATTGTTAGGCAAGTGTCTGTCTAGGAAGAAAGTCCATTAAAAGTATATTATTTGGCAAACTGAATTCTTCTGTATTATCCAAAGTCCCGTGGAAAACAGTTTGACTTTTCTAGTCCTTAAAATAAAATTACACCAAAATGTAAGGGGCTACCAGTGAGGCGTTTGAAAAGTTTGGACTTGACGTGGAAACACAGAAATTCGCTGGCACAGATGAAGCACCTGTGAAAAAGGAAAGAAAGAAAAAAAAGATGCGACCGGGGAGGTGAGTGCTACAACAATTTAAATCAAAAGGCAAAGCTCAGGGGTCCTGCTCCCCACTTATCATCCACTGTGACCGTTTGGGCTTTGATCTCTGTACATCTTGCTTCTGACTCTGGGTCTGCACCACTGAGGGAAGCACCTGGCTCTGATTTTAGCTGCTTCGTTAAAAGGATTATGACCCAAATGTTTGCCCAAGTCTGCTCACAAAGCCAGAAATATCAGGACAGCTCTGGGATCTACGCAATGTGTCCTTGGGGAGCCTTGATAGACAGAACCATGCCAATAGGATGGCTTCCTGAAACTTCATTCAACAATATTAGGTGGGCACTGACTATATGCCATGGAAGGCTCTAAACGCAAAACTGCATTCTCCAAAGGCAGCCAGGAGTGCTTAAAACAAGATTCAGATGTATGCCATTGAAGACGTCTTTGTAATAAATCTACTTCAAGCAGCTACATACCTGTGGACACACACACACACAAACATTATCAGCGATTTCATCAATTCTAAGGAGAGTCAGCAATGAGAAATAAAGGTGGAGTGTAAAATTCAGTGGCCTCCCTATCCACTTCAATGATATTCCGACTCCCTATACTCTCTTAAATCAGTGAGGTTTGTGTGTTTTCCTCTATAATTTTGAGTTCGGTATGTCTCTCCATGTCAGTAAGAAACTGCACTCACGCACCACAGAGAGCTTGGAAAGTTCCATGTTTTAGAGCCCTTGATTCTTTTTTTGAATTTATTTTTAGTCGAAGGATAATGGCTTTACAATATTGTGTTGCTTTCTGCCCTACATCAAGTGAATCAGTCATCGGGACACACATGTCACCTCTCTGGGGAGCCTCCCTCCCCCCTCCCACCCCATCCCAGCCCCCTAGGTTGTCATAGAGCACAGGCTGAGCTCCCTGCTCTATGCAGCATTTCCCATTAGCCACCTACTTTTATACGTGACATTGTGTACATGTCAATGCTCCTCTCTCAGTGGTCCCACTCACTCCCTCCCCTGCTGTCTCTCTAAGTCTCTTCTCTATGTCTGCGTCTCTATTCCTGCCCTGCAAACAGGTTCATCAAGACCATTTTTCTAGATTCCATATATCTGCATTACTATATGATATTTGTTTTTCTCTTCCTGACTTACTTCACTCTGAATAAGAGGATCTAGGTTCACCCACCTCATGAGAACTGACTCCAATGCATTCCTTTTTATGGCTGAGTACTAGAACCCTCCATTCCTAACAACGCCCTTGATCTGATGAAGCAACGCAGTAGATCGATTCACTCAGAAGCCTGACCAAATTGTCAGGCCACATTTAATTAAATAAAAACTCATCTGACAAGTCTCTAATCCTTCCCAATAGGGAATAGGTTCCAAATACAAAGAACAAAGGGGGAGTCACTCTCTCCACGGCACCTTGGCTACCCGGCCCGCCTGGGAGCTCACCACTTCCATCACTCAGAGCCGGCCTTGAGGGCAGCCATCAGTATTCAGAAGGGCCCCGTGCTTGCGATTTAACCCTCTGCGGTTGCTGCCTTGAAATTCTTCCCTTCACCTTTGAAAAGGCGTTTCCTAGGTGAAGTGGCAATGAATGCCGTGGGCGGAGAGAAGGAGAGGACTGCAAGGGGAGGGCGTGGCCCCTCCGCAGCCCCACCTCCTGGGGGCACCCGCCCCAGCTCCTCACGGTCCAAACCCCTGCGAGGTGAAACTGTTTCTGCCTCCTGCCCACCTCTGTACACACACCCAGGGAATCTAGGAAGGTCCAGGCTGGGCAAGGCTGGGCAAGTCTGGGCCGCTCAGCAGGGATGTTCGTGTCCATCCGGATACTTAATGCTCCCCTTGCTCTTAGAGCGCGTCGTCTGTGCTGGGCTGGGGCAGCAGGTCTGTGGGAGGGGGAGATGCCTTGCTTTTCTTCCTCTCCTGGCAGGGGCCCAGCTTATAAATCTGGTCCCTGGAGGGAGGGCGGGACCAGCAGTTGTCAGGCAGGAAAGGACTTAGTTTCCCTGAGTTGCAAGGAATCCTGCGGATGCCTGGAGAGTCCGCGCACACCCCAAGAGTGTTCAGAGGAGCCGGCGTTCCTACAGGCCTGTGTTGGGCCTAGAAAGACCCTCCTCCTTCCAACAATCCTGAATCTGGCTTGCTTTTGTCTTTTCTGCCCGATTGGAGGCACCGTCCAGAAACAAGCCATGAAAAAACGAAATGTGTACGTTCCGTGATTTCACGTGGGAGTTCAATGTTCTAATATTTGTATTTTAAGCAGACATTGTACAGTGTAAAGATGAACAAGAAAATCCACGCTAATCATATAGACTTAATTTTTCTTTACTTAGAACAAGGTTTAATTAAAAAACACCTTGACAAGTTGAAAAAAAAAAAGAACAAAAGAAAGGAAAAAAGAACTTGTATTTTAATACCTTTTGGGCAAATTTTTTCTACTTTTTGAACAAAGAAGCTTGCTTTTTTTTTTTTTTACACTGTGTTCTGCAAATTATGTAGCTGGCCCTGCTACCACGGCCCAGGCAAAAGCTGGGGATGATGAGTTAGAAAATAATTAGTTTGAAACTCTTGCTCCTCAGTTGTCTGCTGAATTTTTGTGAGGACACTGATCTCTCCCTGGTAATCTTTCCATTTCATTCCATTCCCAGATGATGGCTTCTATTTTCTATTGATTTCCAAGGCAAGGTCTGGTTTCCTTCTGTTTTCCCACCTTTTATGAACTATTTTACCTGTGGAGTTTTCTCTTTCTGGGGTCCTGGGTAGCTGGAACATAGTTACATGTGGAAAATCATGACATGGTTTTTCCTTAAAAATTATATTCTCCTCAACTCTTTATAAAAATTTTAAAATAAATAACAGAAAGCTACCACCCTAGAAGGCAAGTCTAAGACTAGTTAAAGAAATAGATCCCATTAGCAAGAAATAAAATTCATAATAATTCAAATTCTTTACTTGTGTTTTTTGTGTTCAACAGGGATGGCACTGCCTGTCGATATTGTTGAAATTTCATGCCTTTCTCCCAGACCTCCCTCCGGCACTGAGTTTATCCAATTAAGAAAGGATTGTTGTTGTTCAGTTGCTAAGTTTCTAAGATTTTTTTGTGACCCCCATGCTCTGCAGCACATCAGGCTTCCCTGTCCTTCACCATCTCCAGGAGTTTGCTCAAACTCATGTCCACTGAGTCAGTGATAATATCCAACCATCTCATCCTCTGCTGTCCCCTTCCCCTCCTGCCTTTAATCTTTCCCAGAATCAGGGTCTTTTCCAGTGAGTCAGCTTTTTGCATCAGTTGGCCAAAGTATTGGAGCTTCAGCATCAGTCCTTCTAGTTAATATTCAGGGTTTATGTCCTTTAGGATGGCCTGGTTTGATCTTCTTGTTGTCCCAGGGACTCTCAAGAGTCTCAAGAGGAAGGGCTAGCATCAGGATCTAAAGCCAAGCAGTTGATTCCAAAGCTGTGCCCTTTGCCATTACACTTATGTCAATGGTTCTTAAATTTTAGGAGACAGAATCGAGAATCACACAGATGTCTTATACAAATGAATGGTTGGTCCCACTCCAGGGTTTCAGATCCCTTACATCTGAGATTCTGCATTTCTTACAAGTTCCCAGGTGATGTTAATGCTGGTGGTCCAGGTCTACACACTCTGGAAGCCTCTGATTATGTAGTCAAGTCTGGTAAGTGGATTGAAGAAAGAAACTTCATCTTTCCAATGCTGTATCTTGCTGGAAGGAAGGATATTTAACCTTGTGGTCATCCTTGTGTGAAAGAGAGACACCTACCAGCAAACGGTTTCCTTTAAATCTTAAAGCGTGTTTCGGAACTGTTTTTAAATCTTATTTGAGGCCGCCTTTCACAGGTGATGGGGAGCAAAAGCTATCCATTGTCTCATAGGTGATGACTGTAGGATAATTGCGCCCGTCCTGGGAAGCCAGGTTTGCTCAATGCTGCCAAGACTAGGTCTTCTAAAGGTTATTGGTTGGCTGTTAAGGTCATGGCATCTGTGTGGAGGTGTAGAACCAACCTGTGCGCTTTTCACCCAGCAAGTCCGGTGAAAAACATCACCTACTCTCACAAGTAAAGATGACAATTCGCTTTGAAATTCTTAAGAATTTGTTTCTACAAATTTGTTGAACCATATCAGGAAGCTTGGAGTTTCTAGTTACACAGAACAATGATAATTCCCAGTTGTTCTTCCAGAAGCTTTATTCACTTTTGCTCTGATTAGTGCAGTAAATTCTTTTTATTCATGTGTTCATTATACAAATAATTTAAAAAATTTATGGGCAATTTGGAAAAAAAGGGCTAAGTGACCCATAATCTTACCACTCTAACAAAACCAATACTGGCATTGTGGTTTATTTCCTCCTGATCATATGTCTATTCATTTATTTAACGTGGTCATAATTTGTAATTACGTTGTCATAAATCTCCTGTCACTTAACATTATAAAGTATAATAATCCATGTAATTACTTAGATCTCAAATACAGAAGAGTCTTTAAATACCCTCAGTGTTTCCTCCAGAGATTGTTAGGATACAATCAACAGTCATATTTAAAATAGACTCAACCTTTCACTTTGGAGAAAGAAATGGCAACCCCCTCCAGTATTCTTGCCTGGAAAATCCCATGGATGGAAGAGTCTGATGGGGCTACAGCCCATAGGGTCACAGAGTCGGCTATGACTGAGCAACTAAACCACCAAACTTTCACTTAGATTCCAGATTCTTCTGCTCCGTAGTGTTTATTCAGATGGTTCAGTGCTTATTCCAACAGGAGGGGACCTTCTCAAGCCCTCCTTAGATATCTCTAAGTTCACAGATCAAAACTGGAGACCTGTCCTTTCGTTGGAGGCCAGCTTATTCCTTGGGTTTCACATTTCACTCCTTCACGTCTGTTACTGTCTCTATAGAACTGGGCAGAAAAGCAGCTGATCATTATTATCTTCTTAAAAACTGCTTCCTTCTTTTATTTAGGGGAAGACGCATACTTTTCCAGGCAGAATTCCTCCACATCCCTATTCCTGTTCATCTATCCAAACCCTACCAGTCCTGCAGGCCGCAGGGACATGATCTGCCTCTTACCCCATTCAGACAAGACTGGAGCCTCTCAAGCGCACTCACACGCCCCGTGCTCCTGCCTATCCTCTAGGCTCTGTCATCCCCACGGAGCCTGGACGACCCCTCTTTCAGCGCCTCTGTCCTCTGGTCTCTGTACTGCGCTGCAGAAACCGAGCCGTCAACCGCCAGCCAGGGGTCAGGGCTGACAGGAGACATGAGCAGGGCATGGCGTGTGCTGCAATAATCAGCTCCATTTTCTGAGGTTTTCTCTTAGAACATGGCTGTATTAGCTTTCAAAAACCAGATATTCCTTATTTGTAGAATCTAGAAAAATGGTATAGATGCTCTTATTTGAAGAACAGAAATATAGACACAGAAGTAAAGAACAAACATGTGAACGCCAAGGGGGGAGGTGGGATGGATTGGGCGATGAGGACTGACCTATGTGCACTATATGATGCTATTGTTTAGCCGCCAGGTTGTGTCCAGCTCTTTGTGAGCCCGTGGACCCTAGCCTGAACCAGGCTCCTCTGTCCACGGGATTTCCCAGGCAAGCGTACTGGAGTGGGTTACCGTTTCCTTTTCTAGGAGATCTTCCCAACCCAGAGATCGAACCCAAGTCTCCTGCATTGGCAGGTAGATTCTTTCCTGCTGCGCCACCTGGGAAGTCCATACACTATTGACAGTATGTGCAAAATAGATAACCAGTGAGAACCATATAGCACAGGGAACTGTACATAAGGCTCTGTGGTGACCTAAAGGGGAAGGAAATCCTAAAAAGACGGGCTATGTGTATACATATAGCTGATTCACTTTGATGGACAGCAGAAACTAACATTGTAAACTAACTATGCCTGCCTGCCTGCCTGCTAAGTCACTTGAGTTGTGTCTGACTCTTTGTTACCCAATGGACTGTAGCCCACCAGGCTCCACTATCCGTGGGATTCTCCAGGCAGGAATACTTGAGTGGGTTGCCATGCCCTCCTCCAGGGGATCTTTCTGATCCAGGGGTCGAAGCCCCATCTCCTGCATTACAGGCAGATTCTTTACCCCTGAGCCACCAAGGGAGCCTGTAAATTAACTATACTCCAGTGAAAAGAAAATATCGAGTAGGAAAGAAATAAGTTTTCATGACGAAGACAGTCAAAGGGAGAAATATCAATAACCTCAGATATGCAGATGACACCACCCTTATGGCAGAAAGTGAAGAACTAAAGAGCTTGATGAAAGTGAAAGAGGAGAGTGAAAAAGTTGGCTTAAAGCTCAACATTCAGAAAACTAAGATCTTGGCATTCGGTCCCATCACTTCATGGCAAATAGATGGGGAAACAGTGGAAACAGTGTCAGACTTTATTTTTGGGGGGCTCCAAAGTCACTGCAGATGGTGATTGCAGCCATGAAATTAAGACACTTACTCCTTGGAAGGAAAGTTATGACCAACCTAAATAGCATATTAAAAAGCAGAGACATTACTTTGCCAACAAAGGTCCGTCTAGTCAAGGCTATGGTTTTTCCAGTGGTCATGTATGATTGTAAGAGTTGGACTATAAAGAAAGCTGAGCACCGAAGAATTGATGCTTTTGAACTATGGTGTTGGAGAAGACTCTTGAGAGTCCCTTGGACTGCAAGGAGATCCAACCAGTCCATCCTGAAGGAGATCAGTCCTGGGTATTCACTGGAAGGACTGATGCTGAAGCTGAAACTCCAGTTCTTTGGCCACCTCATGCAAAGAGCTGACTCATTGGAAAAGACCCTGATGCTGGGAAAGATTGGGGGCAGAAGGAGAAGGGGACGACAGAGGATAAGCTGATTGGATGGCATCATCGACTCAATGGACATGGGTTTGGGTAAACTCTGGGAGTTGGTGATGGACAGGGAGGCCTGGCATGCTGCAGTTCATGGGGTCACAAAGAGTTGGAAACGACTGAGTGACTGAACTGAACTGAACTTTAACAAAGAATAATCACAGTGGAGAGTGCCTTTAAACCTATTCTTTGAGAAGAAGAGCCTTTGTAAATAAAACCCATACAAACACACTCCCCCCCACACACACATACATTTATTAATATAAAAAGATAACAATTCCAGGTAAAGAGAACTGCGTTGGAACTAGCCTGAGCAGTAAATCCTCATGACGAAACTGAGAACTCGTCAGTGGCTTGGAATGCCTTCTCCCTTGCATGCCTCTCTCACGATACACACACGTCCCCAACATACACGCAGATATACACCATCTACACATAAATACACACAACACAAACATATGTTTTTCAGTCTGGCAAAAATTCTAAAGTCTTTAGTACATGTACATCATTTAATGGGAAAACATCAAATTTTCAGTACTTAAGGAATCTGTGGAAAATAGTTGAGTCAAATGAACTTATTTCAAGGCAGATAATTAAATAGTCATCCAACTGAGTTCACAGTCCGCAACCATAAGTTGAGCTATTAAGCAATTATTCAATATCTTAACTTGTACCAAACTCAGGTTTGCCTTAGTGCAATTTTAAATCGTTTATCTCAGTTATCTCAATACTTGAATAATGCTACATTTTTGACTGTGAACATACATCCCGTTAGCTTTGTCTTCTACCATTTTTGTGGGCGAGGCAAAACAAAGACAGACAAATTCCTCCTTCCGATATTCACCCATAAGTCCCTCTAATTTCATGTCAACATGCACACATTTTTTCTGAGCAAAGAATTTGGCCGAGACCTACCAAATGCTAATTTAACATTCCTGTCAGATTTAACAAATTATGTGTAACTCGGTGCATATGCTCATCAAGTTTTTAGAGATGAAGAGCATATTTACCCTAGTCAATATTCATTTCTTTGAAAAAATTCTTTTCTCTTTTTTTTTCTTTCTTTTTTTAAAAAAATGTATGGGTGCTTTGACACGAATTCAGGCAAATCTGCTTAGTTATTCTAAGAGGATCATCTTCCCTGGGCCGTCGGAAGCTAGCAAAGATTCGCCATCTCCTTATGATGTTTCCTTAATCATACCTGAACTTAGAGCAGCAACTCTGATTGGCTAGTTCTGCTTTGCATTCTATAACACCCAGAAAATACATATGGGTTGCATGAATTTGAAATCTCATCTGACATCTGAGTAATGTTAATCTTGTTTATATGACAACCTCATTATGGTACATAATTGCTCAGCACTCTCCTAGCAAATACTGGGTTAAAAACGCCTGGAAGATGCTTGTTCTTCTCGTTATTAATTAGCACGTGTCCACTTCGCCAGATCCAGTGCCCAAACTTCATTTGTTATGTTCAGCCAAATGCATGAATAACTTTGGAGTAATTATTTTCCAACATCATCTAATACCTCTTTGCACATCAATTAAAAATCCTCTTAACAAGGAACTGCATTTTGTTTGAGATCAAATGCCTGGTCCAAAGCTGTATCAATCATGTAGAGCTAATTAGTGGCTGTGCTTTATATCATTTGTTTTACTTTATTATTTCATTGTACACTTCCTAATGAAACCAATTGAACAATTTTAAAATCTTTGTTCAATTAATTGAAGTCTTAAAGGCCAGCTACCTAGTCAGGCTTTCTTCTCTTTGAAAAGAAATATCTGTAAGGGCGGAGGGGGGGCGGATACCAAGATGTGTTATTATACCTATTTACTTTCTGAAGTGCCCGCTCTACAGATACAAATTTTAAAAGGTTTATCACCATTTTTATGTTGCTTGCAAATAATTCACTGCTCCCCATACCTTTATAGCTTTTCTCTATGTGGCCAACCATTTCCGAAGGATGTGTTGAAACAATAATGGGAGGTTGTAAGGGCAGTTCATCTTGAAGACTGTGCATAGAAGCTCTCTAAATTACTGTATATTTCTGTCAGCATTTTATAAACTGGTTGACCAGCTTTCTTCCTTAGTGCAAAAAAAAAAAAAAAAACTTGCTGAGCTGTGAAGACCCTCGAGTAGCATCTCCTTTGGGGTCTGGATAGGGCCGTAGACTCCAATACAAATCTGAATGGATTAAATGCATGCTAACTACCCAAAGTGGGAAGCTATAATGAGGGGAAGGGCAAAGTCCAGCTCTTTTAGAATTTCTGCTTGCTCATCAGAACCAGGACTTGGGTGCTGGCTGCGCAAACACACATCCGCTCCGGAGGGGGCTGCCTCCTTTGCCCCAGGTGTACAGCATCCCAGACTGCGCCCTACGTCACACCCACCCTCCCTTTTGAAATTCATTTTGATTTGTGAAAACATCTCCTAGTCACCAAATCCTTGGGGCGAAGTGCTTTCCCCAGTCATAGAGCGTATCACGATTAATGCAAAATCAGGGGAGTTAATGTTGGTAAAAGTAGCGCTAATTTTCTGCAGTGCACGCTCCACTAAAGGGCCCCTTCTTCACAAATCTGAATCCATTTTAACTAAACAAAACTGACAAACCGGCAGATGTCGGGGCCTTCGACAAATGGGCTTCAGTTCTCTCTTCGGTCTATGCCAGAAGGGGAAAAATCAAGACCAAATTTTCAGAATAGTTAGGCTGGATTAAAAACTGCTACAGAATTGTGCCAGTCTATAAACTTACAGCATGTATGTACACATTTATTACTTTTCAAATAAACTGCTGGGAGGAATTCTATCCCAGGATAAGAAGGATGAGAGAGTCTTTCTAAAGCTCTTATAAGGTTTGAAAATCCTCTGGAATCACGGCAGGGGCTGGAGATGAAAAGACTTGGGAATCCCCCTAATATACTTGTTCCTCACCCAGACGTCTGTTCTTTATAATGATTAAGTTACTAACCTTTATTTGTCAGTAATAATTGAATTTTACACCAAAGTGAATTATCGTAACGGATGAACTGCTCGGCCGCAATTTTAAATAGCCTTCTTTGCAAATTATCTCTCGTGATTTATATTAATCCTATAGGGAAGGCAGAGAAAAATTGTTTGAGGATGGATGATTCGGATTTAATGTGAATGGATAAAAGCATGTGATAGCTTCTCACGGCTCTGCCAATGAATTTTACACAATGTTCTCCTGGCTCCAGGATTCATTTCAAAATCTGGGGTAGCAAGTTAGAGAGAGAAAGAGAGAGAGATTTACCTGAGGTTACATTACTTTCATTACCCAGAAAAAAATGAACTTAGAGGGTCAAGTGAAAAATGGAAGAAAGTATTAGTTGCTGAGTTGTGTCCACCTCTTTGGGACCCCATGGACTGTAAGGCAAGAGTACTGGATTGCGTAGCCATTCCCTTCTCCAAGGCATCTTCTTGACCCAGGGATTGAACCCAGGTCTCTTGCATTGCAGGCAGATTCTTTACCGTCTGAGCCACCCGGGAAGCCCTGAGGGTTAAGCACGTCTATATTAGACACTTTTGCAGCTCAGCCAGGGACTCTCTTAGTTGTATATTTCCCTTTGTCTGCTGATGCATTTCCTCCAAGAAGCTTTCCCAGAACGCTTGTCCTGTGACCTTTCTGCCTTATTTCTGCCCATCCCTTAAAGCTTTTCTCGTGTTCTGGCAGCTGCCAATATCTCCCCTAGTCATTCCAGCTCAGGGTTTCCCAGACTTCTGTGATAACAGATCCCAGGCCTTTTCTCTAGAGATTCTGAATTAATCAGTTTGGAGAGGAGGCCCAGGAATCTGTGCGTTTAAGAAGCAACCTAGGCAATTTATAGCAACAAGAAAGTTCTAAAACATGCTGGGAGAGAGCATGGGCCGTGTTTTCTGAATGCCTAAGCAAGTATAGCATTTACCATACATTTCTGTCCACAATTTCTACTGTGTACTATTCTGTAATTATTTCATTTATGTCTTCTCTGTGGAATTATAAATATCTTGAATGTGGAGAATACTTTATTTTGAATACTTCCACTCCCTCTGATCCTGCTAGGAAATCAAGAGTACCTTGTAGGTTTTTAACAAGAAATAATTAGGCATAATTTAAATGAAAATGTTGTCAACACTTAAAAATACTGTAAGAGACATAGCTTGGAAAGCAAGTGGCCTGGGAGAACTAGAGGAAAAGGAAGTGTTTTCTGCCTTCTGAAGGTAAAAAGATTTGTCATACTGTCCTCAAAAAGACCAGTGACATTTACTCACTTTTTCTGATGAAGTAGTATTTGTAGAAATATTAGAACACATGAAAACACAAACATTTTTTTTTAGAAGGGGGGAGTAGGAGAAATGGATAAAAGTGGCCAAAATGTATATACTTCCAGCTATAAAATAAATCCTGGACTTCCCTGGCTGTTCAGTGTTTTAAGTTTGGCGATTAAGACTTTGTGCTTCCACTGCAGGGGTTATGGGTTCGATCCCTGGTTGGGGAACTAAGATCCCCCATGCCACCCAGCCAAAAATTAAAAATAAATAAATCCTGGGATGAAATTAAGGGAAAAAAGTTACCATAGCAACCACTAAGGAATGATTATTGTTAATATTTTGTTATTTATTTCTCTAATTATTATAACTATAGTTCTTCCTACTTGCAAATTGTCATTTGCTTAATGGGAAAGTCCCAAGTGGATCTGGTGAATCTGACCTTTGCCGGATGATGGAGACAGTCAAGAAAACTTTCCTCATTTTGTCTTTGGCGCTCACAATTTTGGGTCCCATAAGCCCGGTATTAAAGACAAGCCCTGGAAAACAAACAAAAATCCCAGAAAAATAGATAGCTGCTAAAACCAAAGTGAATAAGAGAATATGCAAATCTGAAACAATGAATCCTGCCGCTTGAAAAGATAGCAATGGCTAATCAACCAAATAGTATGAAAGGCAGACGCGTGGGAAACGGGTTGTTGGTTTACACATTAGTTTGAGGATGCTTTAAAACCTAAGGGGAGGGACTCCCCTGGTGGCCCAGTGGCTTATACATCTGCCTGCCAATGCAGGGACAAGGGACACAGGTCCCTGGCCTGGGAGGACTCTGCAGGCTGAACAGCGGAGCTTGTGTGCCGCAGCGGAAGCTCGCACGCCCTGAAGCTGGGCTCCGCAGCACAGGTCAACACCACGACGAGAAGCCGCGCCCTGCAAGGAAGAGCCGCCCACTGGCTGCACCTAGGGGAAGCCTCCGGGGAAGACCTGCACAGCCAGAAATAGATGAATGAGGAAATAGATGAGGAAATAAATAAATCCCTTTCAAAACAAAACCTGAGGGGAAAAAATTAAGACGCACATTTCAGAAGTACTTGAAATTAGAAGTCTTCTTCTTAAAGTATCTATAGTCGTGAACATCTTAATATAAGCAGATGAAAGTAAAAGTTCTAGTTAGTAGAGATGTGGATGATAAATCGAACTTTGGGGCATTTATTTAGATGTTTGATGTTAGGGAAACCCAGCCACGTTATTAAAGTGAGCTCTGACTCTGTCCTGCCTTCTTCACATTTTATGTCACAGATATTCCAAGAGAGACGTTATTTCATCAATATTATGCTCACTTTCTATGCAAAGCTCACGTCTTCATGATTAATACACACAGAGACAATGTCAAGGTAAACTGATTTGTGTCAGTGTTTGTTCTAAAAATACATTTAGGTCTAGTTCAAATACACAAAGTCTCTTCAAACTTGAGGGTCGTAGAAAAAAGCATAGCTTCATCTACTTAACAAAGTCTTCCTGAATATTGGAGGATATTTTGAAACCTAAATCTGATTATAAATAAAGTTCCATCTATGAGAAAAACTTAGAGATAAACAAAAGTGTATTAACAGCTAAATGTTCTCTCTAGTATTTTTACTGGTGAAAGATAATTGCCTTATTTTCTTCATCCTTCAAAATTCATTGAAAAATTTAAATGTTTAAGGAAATGTTTGGCTTTTTCAGCATTTCGATGGCTAGTTTTGCTTCTGTGTCTTTCAAATAAACTTAGTAACCAAAATGTTTTGCCGAAAGAAAAAAAAGTATGGTATCTTTACTAATATTAGATTAAATTTATCTTCACCATACTGAATTTTCCTATTCAAGAAAAAAGTGGGTCTAAAATGAAGACTTCCTTTATATCTTCTTTTGGAGTATTTGTAAGAGCAATTCTTTTAAAGGTTTTTCATGTTTACAACATTTTTGCAGTTTTCCCATTGACTCTTGGTTTCTCCAGATTTGTAATCATATTGTCTATAAAAAGAGATAGTATTTCCTTCTTGTGCGCCAATTCTTTTGCCTTTAGAGCTTTTTTTTGTATAATTACATATGAACTAATACCTCTAATGATCATAGTGAGCATCGTTTACTCGTTCCAATATTTAGCAGAAAAACCTTTGGTGTTTCTCTAATCATTTCTTTATCTGTGGAGAGGTCATATGAATTTTCTTTCTAACACTAAAAAAGAATAGATTGTAATAATCAATTTTTTAAAAATATTGAACATTTTGCAAACATTCTCATTTAGTCATGGTATAGTATTGTTTTAATGTACTTTGGATTCTGATTACTAATATTCCTTGTATATTTTCCATTGGTATTCATAAAAAAGATTGTTGCAGAGTTTACATTTTAGGCTGTAATCTTTGTGTGGTCCTGAGTATTCCTCCTTGAATCTCCTAAAGTTTTGATGTACAAAAACTATTAATGAGTCATTGGGTGCATATTAATAACTATTCTATCTTCATTGCAGTGTTAGCTTTTATGTTAAAACTTATTTGTCTCTTTTATTTCATTTTGATCTGATGTCTATCCTGTCAGGAAATAAGATTGCAACCCCTGCTTCAATATATTTTTGTCTATGTTTTTTTATCTTTTTCTTTCTGAATCTCTTGACTTTATGTATGTTTCTATACGTAACATAGGGCTGATTTCGGGGGGGGGGGGTTGGTCAATGTCTTTCTACTTCTTTTATCTGAAGCATTTACAAATAAATACTATACAAGTAAGTGAAAGTGAAAGTCGCTCAGTTGTGTCTGACTCTTTGCGACCCCATGGAGTAGAGGGTCCACGGAATTCTCCAGGCCAGAATACTGGAGTGGTTAGCTGTTCCCTTCTCCAGGGGATCTTCCCAACCCAGGGATTGAACCCAGGTCTCCTGCATTGTGGGCAGATTCTTTACCAGCTGAGCCACAAGGGAAGCCCAAGAATACTGGAGTGAGTAGCCTATCTCTTCTCCAGTGGATCTTCTCTACCCAGGAATCCAACTGGGGTCTCCTACATTGTAGGTGGATTCTTTACCAACTGAGATATCAGGGAAGCCCTAAAGACTTTACAAATAAAGTCTTTAATAACTGTTCATGGAAAGAGTGTTCCTTGAATTCTTTCTTGCATATTCACAACAGTTTGTCCATAGCCCTTATGGTTGGAAGTTGTTTTATCTGGGTATAAAATCATTGATTCCTTTTTTCCCTTTAGTCTCTAAATGAAAACAAGTTATTTCATTATCATCTACCATAAACCATCACAATAAAAAAATCTAATAAAAATGTGACTTATTTTTCTTTATAAGTTACTTTTTAACATATTTATTTTGTGCTGGTTGTTGGGATGGTGCTTCCTAGATGTCCAAATGATTTTTTCCCCCTTTTTATTCAAGGTCCCCTAACTGATTTTATTAGCATTCATTTTGGCTGTTCTAAGTGGATGTTCTTAGAAATACATCTCCGGAAGTGTTCCCTTTCAATACACAATTTTGAGACTGCTTTCATTTCAGGAATATTTTATCAAAGTGTAATTTTTAGGATTTCTTCTATCCCATCACATTTTCTGCTATCCTGTCTCTCTTTTTAAATAATAACTTTGTGTGGGAATCAGGTGGTATTTAATTTTAAAATAAATGTTAAAACCTTGTTTTCTGAACATCGTGGTGGTAACGATCTAGGGTGAGGGAGTCGTGGACTGAGAGAGAGGTTTATGGGGTGAATGGAGAGGAGGGGGAATGTAATACTCTTCTTGGCTCAAAGAAGGCGCACTACATTCAAAGCTGGCAAAGAGTTTGAGTTTTGGCTCTGCCTTACAGTCTCTGAACCTTGGTTACCTCACAGTACAATGAAAGCAAAGTTCTACCTATCTCGCAGGATAGTTGTGAGAATCAAACAAGACATTGAATTAGAAAGAGCTTTAGGAGCATTAAACACTGTGGAAGACCACACAGCTCTGCGTACAAATACGAAAGTGAAAAGTGGACCCGCCACAGGAGTTGGCCTGGGGAGCAAAGAGTTTCCGGCAGAGGATCAGAGACAAGCGCACAGACCGACTTCTGCTTCTGCTTTTCTTTTGCTGGAAACCGTATCCTCTTCTCCTCGTGCCCCGGAGAGCTCATGCAGAAAACCACAGGCTCAGAGTCTCCCCTAGCCTCAACAGACTAGGGACATCTGTTCAACAAGGGTGATTGTGAATGCAACCTTGGCATTCCGTTTCCTTACTAATCCTTTGTCTCAGAAAATGTAGCATGAGAAGGTGCCCTGGAAAATCATCAAATATCCTTCTTTTTTCCTTTGGGCAGATTTACAGAAAGATCTTTCTTCAGTGGGTACTGAGCAAAACATGGAGCAAACAAAAATATTCTGTGATCCCATGTAGACTTTATACAAACATGACTCACACTGTGAGTACTGATTCTGAAATACAAATATTCTGCTCTCAACAAATTGTGACTATTTACATAATGGTATATGAAGAAAATATGATTGTATATTTCTAAAAGTCACATGAGAAGGTAATTCATACCCTTCTTTATGAGATTTACTTGCTATTTAGCCTTTCACTTTAGAGTGCTCTGATATTCTTCTGTCATTGGTATATTAATATTCAAGGTCGCTTCTTATCATCTTCCCTTAGAGATACCCTCAGTGAAAAGTAGAGACTAGTTGATGGACGTTATTTTAGCGTCTAAGCCCCAAACATCTGATATTTGGTCGCTGCCAGATGCAACACTGTGAAGTTCTTGATATTCCTATTCTATATCCCACAGCATCCCTAATGCAACATAGGTACTAGGTCTCAATGGCTGCTCTAATTTTTATCATTATCAATAATAATTGCCCTTAGAAAGAGGGTATTACTCGGGATTCAAAAAAGGGAAAGATCCTTTCACTTAGGGCAAGTAGAGAAAGCTTTATAGAAAAAAATGATGATTGAAAGCAGCCTTTAAAGCAAAATCATTTGAATGCAAAGTATATGTTGATTGAGAATACACTATTCACACCAAGATGAATTTGTAAAACATTTTCAATCTATTAAAAATGTATCTGTAAATAGACTAAGAATCACTGAATCAAAAGGATGGATTTTTATGGTATTGTAGTTGATTATATTCCAATAAAACTACTGCTTAACCATAAAAAACATTAAGGTTAATTCTGTATGAAAATAGGATAATCACTTACTAAAATTTTGAGTAATATAAAGAAGCTTAGAACTTACCCTGGATCACTACTTTATTTTATTTATGTTACTTTATTTCATTTCATTTTATTTTATTTTCAGTTGGGTCTTTGTTTTAGAGGGCTCAGTTCGTTATGCTTCACAGTTCATGGCTTACAATCATTGTACAAGGCATTTCTCTTGTTTTATCTAGTACTTCCCTTTATCACATTTTTATAGTCCTGTTCTCCAAACTCCTCTGTGGTGGTCACCAGAAGTGTCCCTGTCTTGGCATGACAAAGAATGTTTCAGTGAACATCCTCAAACATGGGCCCTTATATGAGAATTTCTTTGGGATTAAGAGCTAGGGGTAAAATTAATATTGGTGTTCATAATTTGACTCAGTACTAGCAATTTGCTGTCCTAAATGGCTGGATCAGTCTACATCCCATCAGCACTTCATAAAGGTACCCTGTGTCCCCCAACACTTGGCATCGTCCGTCTCTCTTTGTTGTCCACTTTAAGTTTTTGTGTTAGCTGTGTTTTCCAGACTACCCATGATTCTATTTGGGTTCCTGGCTTATCATGATTACTTCTCAGCAACTCTCCATATAATCTAAATATTTGTTTCTTGTCTGATTTAGAGATCATAAATATATTCTCTCAACCTATCATCAGGCTGTTAACTTTTCATTGAAAAGTTGAACAGTTGAACAGAAATCCTTAATATTGATGTAATCACCTTTACTTACAGGGTTTTGGGGGTTTATGTTTTGCTTAGCTTTGTTTTTTAAAAAAAAACCTTTCCTCATTCATCCATTCATTCCATAAATGTTGTAGAGTGCTCACTATTTGCCAGGCAAATAGTTTAGAAGCTGGCAGTACATCCGTGAATAAACAAAAAGCACTGCCTTTCTGCAACTTGCATTCTAACTGGGGAGGACCTATCATAATCAATAGACACAATAAATAGGTGAGTTACATGGTATGTTAGGAGAAGGTAGACCTGTGGAGGAAAACACGAAGCAGGGTAATGGAGATCAGGACTGTCAGTGCAGAACTGAAGTTTTAAATGGGATAGTCTGGGCAAGCGTTATTGATTTAAATATATAAATTTTCCTCTAGATGTTGTTTTAAACTTAGACTTCCTTACCAGCTGCACTGGTGGGCGAGATTCCTCTTGGGTCCCTTGGAGTAAGGTCCTAAGATCCAAGACACACCAAAGCGCTTTTGTTCATGCTTGGATGTCTAATTTGTTGACTGAAAAGAGGGATTAAAAGAAGGAACATCTTACGCCACCATGTTGCTGACGTCACTGAGCCTAAATTTAGACTTCCTGTGAGGCCTAAATCATAGTCTGGTTTTATAAATGTTCCATGTGTACTCAGAAAAAGAATGTGTTCCTTCAATTTCTGGGGGAAAAAAAAAAAATATATATATATATATATATGCACGTGTCCCTCATATATATTTGGTACATATATATACCAAAACCCATGGATGCTCAAGTCTCTCATATAAAATTATGTACCATTTGCATATAACCTCTGCATATCTTCCCATATACTTTAAATCATCATTAAATGAATATTGTAAATGCAAAGTAGCTGCTATGTAAACAGTTGCCAGAGTGAGGCGAAATCAGGTTTTACTTCTAGAACTTTCTGGAATTTTTTCTTCCAAATATTTTTGATCCGTGGTTGGCTGAATTCATGGATCTGACCCCAGGGGATTTGGAGGGGTGACTGTACATGTAGGTATCTACATCTATATCTAATCAAAGCTTTATTCATTTCATTGTCTATTTCCCTATACCTATTTTCTCTTCTTGATCTTAGTTCCTGAGAGGCATTTGATAGAGCCTCCAACTACAATAGTTGCTTTATCTATTTTCCCTTTCATTTTATAAATTAAAAGCCCAGGTAGGATTCATTGAATTAAAATGTTGATTCCCTTTTATCTTCAAGCACTAGCTCAAACTGCAGGAAAAAAAATTTTATTACATAAGTTTGTAGAAATGGACTGCCTGTTGTGTGAACAATGAAGCATAAACGAAGTTTAAAGCATCATTCTAATATTGAATCTCAGAAGATTTTGAAATTTCGATTTTATTTGTAGTCATTGGACTATATGGTCTTAAATTAACTCATACAGATTAAAGTGGAAATGGAATGCAGCAAATTTTGTGACATACATTGATTGCATAAACAGGATTAAAGAGAAAAGTCTCAAACTCTGCCACTGTTAATTCAAATTATAACAGGAAAAAATTACTAAAAGTTAACTGATATTGTAGTAAAGGCTTCTGAATGAGTATATCACTAAACAAAACATTTATTGAAGTTATTGTTTCCATTTGATGGGTTTTAAAATTATACCACCTGGGTACCAGATTTTTCTCTTCCTTTTTGGAACTCTTCCTGACTGACCAATCCTACTGCTCTTTCCCTTTTCTGAGCTTCTATTGCTCTTACTTAGAATCAACACCACCTAAAATGATGCTTAGCTATTTCCTCCTTGACTCCATTTAAAAGAACTTCTTTAAAGATCAGTAACAATATTGTGTTAAAATGAAATATTGTACTATGTACAATGTAACATGAATGCTGAGCGACTGAACTGAACTGAACTGAACATGAATGAATATAATAAATGTGGTCCTTAACACTTAAATCTTCATTGTTTGTTAGGAAATACTTTTTTTGTAACCTTGAGGTACCTTGGTCCTATTACTGAAATTTACAAATAAGGAAAAAAGGAAAGCCATACTCATTGGTTACTTGCATGTGTTTTTAACAGCCTTCTCTCTCATTACTCTAACAGAATTGGGTTTTATTTTATTTTACTTACTTATTTTGTTCAGTTCAGTTCAGTTGCTCAGTCGTGTCCAACTCTTTGTGACCCCATGAACCGCAGCACGCCAGGCCTCCCTGTCCATCACCAAATCCCAGAGTCCACCCAAACTCATGCCCATTGAGTCGGTGATGCCATCCAACCATCTCATCCTCTGTCGTCCCCTTCTCCTCCTGCCTTCAATCTTTCCCAATAATAGGGTCTTTTCAAATGAGTCAGCTCTTCACATCAGGTGGCCAAAATATTGGAGTTTCAGCTTCAACATCAGTCCTTCTGTAACTTCTGTGACTTCAGTAACTTATTTTGTTGCTCACTCATTCATTCATTCATTTCCATCTGTGCCGGCTCTCTGTTGCTGTGCGCTGGCTTTCTCTAGTTGCAGCGAGTGCGGGCTTCTCTTCGCGGCAGTGCACACGCTTCTCACTGCGGTGGCTTCTCTTGCTGCAGAGCAGGGCTCTAGGGCAAGTGAACTCAGCTGCTGCGGCAGGCGGACCCGAGAGCACCAGCTCAGTAGTTACAGCACACGGGCTTAGTTGCTTCATGGCTTGCAGCATCTTCCCGGACCAGGGTTCAAACCCGTGTCCCCTGCATTGACAGGCAGATTCTTAGCCACTGGACCACCATGGACACACAGAATTGTTTTGAACTTTCCCTCTCTGAAGAACAGTATGCACTAACAGTGAACATTAAGGAGTATGCGGAGAGGAGAGGGTCAGGGAGGGCTGGTGCCAAGACGACTGAGCTCAGAAGCTGGTGATGGCAGAGGAAGACACGTCAGCCAAATAGTATATGGGTATAAAGAACAAGGGGCAGGAGGGAGCCTGGTGCTGAGTGTGACCCGAGAATCAAAGCAGGTGCCTAACAGGCAGCTTTAGAATAAAGCTTTATTCAGCTTTGTCCTAGCTGCTCAGGCAACAGTAGAAAACCCTACCTGGATCTAAGCATTCCCAGGTGGCATGAACAGCAAAGAACTCAAGAACTGACCAAGCGCATGGTCTTTCTGGAGAGAAGGGAACAAGCTTAGGCTGCCTATACTATATGCTATGTACCCAGTAGACTCATAGGAACTTGAAAACCCATAAGCTGATCTGCAAGTCTGTGATGAAGCCTAGCCTTCTGCTGGTTTAAAGGCACCCCAGGAAATTTTGATATAACCTGGTTGCAGCTTGAAAGTTTCAGAACCACAAGAGCAGAAGCTTTGGAATTAGACATAGTGAATTGAGTTGGGATCTGCCACTTATTAGGCGTGTGGCCTTTGGCAAGTTACTTAATTTTTATAAGCTCCTGTCTCCTCATCTATCCAGTGGGACTAATTATACCCACTTTGAACACTTGTCATGAGGGTTAAATGAGATAATACATGCAAAACATTAGCCGAGGGCCTGACACATAGTGAGCAAACAGTAAATAATCACTATTGACAATATTTCCCATGGGATGGATCTGCCTGATGCCACAATAAAGAAACCGTGCGATAAGGTACCTCCAAGACACCCTTCTCCATTCCCGTGGCCTTCTGTCAAGGAGCTAGGCCAGCTACTATGGATATGGCTAGGAAGGGACCTGACTCATGGTGTAGCCTGGCCAGCACAGTTAGATCTGATGGAGAAGGAGATAAAAACAATAATGAAAGAAGTAGCTCTTGGACCAGAGCAGGGCACTAGAGCTCTCTGCAATGATGGAATTGGTCTACATGCCTGTGTCTATTACGTAGCCACTAACCACATGTGGCTACTGAACACTTGGCATAATGGCTAGTGCAATCACAGAATTAAATAACACTATTGTTTCTCATTAATTTAGATTCAAAATTAAATAAACACATGGGTCCAAGGGCTACCATATTGGACATCATTTCTTTTTTTTTTTTTTTTCATTTAATTTTATTAGTTGGAGGCTAATTACTTTACAATATTGTAGTGGTTTTTGCCATACATTGACATGAATCAGCCATGGATTTACATGTGTTCCCCATCCCGGTCCCCCCTCCCATCTCCCTCTCCATCCCATCCCTCTGGGTCTTCCCAGCACACCAGCCCCGAGCACTTGTCTCATGCATCCCACCTGGGCTGGTGATCTGTTTCACCCTTGATAGTATACTTGTTTCAATGCTATTCTCTCAGAACATCCCACCCTCGCCTTCTCCCATAGAGTCTAAAAGTCTGTTCTGTACATCTGTGTCTCTTTTTCTGTTTTGCATATAGGGTTATCATTACCATCTTTTTAAATTCCATATATATGCATTAGTATACTGTATTGGTCTTTATCTTTCTGGCTTACTTCACTCTGTATAATGGGCTCCAGTTTCATCCATCTCATTAGAACTGATTCAAATGAATTCTCTTTTAATGGCTGAGTAATATTCCATGGTGTATATGTACCACAGCTTCCTTATCCATTCGTCTGCTGATGGGCATCTAGGTTGCTTCCATGTCCTGGCTATTATAAACAGTGCTGCGATGAACATTGGGGTGCACGTGTCTCTTTCAGATCTGGTTTCCTCAGTGTGTATGCCCAGGAATGGGATTGCTGGGTCATACGGCAGTTCTATTTCCAGTTTTTTAAGGAATCTCCACACTGTTCTCCACAGTGGCTGTACTAGTTTGCATTCCCACCAACAGTGTAAGAGGGTTCCCTTTCTCTCTCTGGAGCCTTATAAAATTCTCCTGGGTAAAGTTGGCTTCTCCCACATGTGTCTCGTCTCCACCACTACTGTTCAGAAACCGCCGCTGTCCTACTGCACAGCATCGGAGTCAACGATTTCCTCACTGACCATCACGTGAGCTCCTTGAGAGGAGGACCTATGTCTCATTTGTCCTTGTGTCTCCAGAGACACAAATAATATAGATGATTAATCAATGTTTGTGAAAGGGAAAGGAAAAGATACAGGAAAGAAGGAGGTGTTAGGAAAGAGGAAGGAAGGGGGAAAGGAAGGTGTCTGAGGGATTAAGTAAGATTACTCTGGTATTAAAGACAGAACCCCCAGGTTCCAGCTGTGTTCACTCTTCTACACCACAATGGAACTTCCTGTCAAAGATTCTAAAAGGAAACACTCTTCAGACATGACCACAGGGTTCCTGTTTCAAGTCATGAAACGTCATCTGACCACAACATTTTCTTTCCCTTCAGTAGCTCAGAAATTCATTCCTAAGAGCAGAGGAAATGTGTTTGGATGACCAGGAAGCCGTGTCTTATGGGGAACATGTACCTAAAGAGCAAAGAGATGGGCCAGTGAACAGCTGAAATGATGAATCACTGAGATCAAAGCTAGATACACAAGTAAAAGCAAAAGGGTTCAAATTCTAGAGAACTCCATGTGACTATTGTTCACAATGGGTTGTCTTCCACTCGGAACATAGAGGGCCTCTGAGTGAGTGAGAAATGTGGCAAAAGTTGATATTTCCAACATAAAAAGTCAGTTTGGGGTGCTGTTCAAGATAAATGAGATTTTAAAAAAATTGGAATTGTTCCTCCTGCGGGCTGTAGAAACACCATTAGACCTCACACGTCAGATTTTTAAAATAAAAGTCTATGGAACTATTACCTGCAACATCTTCCATCTTGGTCTTATAAAGACACCTGTCAGTTCACGCTCAGTCTTGTCCAACTCTCTGCGACTCTATGGAATGTAGCCTTCCAGGCTCCTCTGTCCATGGCATTCTCCAGGCAAGAATCCTGGAGTGGGTTGCCATTTCCTTTTCCAGGGGATCTTCCTGACCTGGGGATCAAACCCTCATCTCTCACATCTCCTGCACTGGCAGGCCATTCTTTTACCACGGAGCTGCCTGGAAAGTATAAAGCCAGCTACATCGTTTCAAATACACCGGGGATGGCTGCAGTGGGCATTGATTCAGCTCTTCTGAGTAGGATCTGTGGTTTTCAGCCACATGAGCAGTTCAGGTGGATCATTCAGGGGCATGGTCAGTCCAACACAGAGAGCTCAGCATCTGAGTTACGACGGATCACCTGGCAGGTCCCTGCAGGCACTGCCCAGAATACAACCTTCTCCTGGACAAGTCAGTGCCTCCCATGGCCGAGGCATCTGCCTTGAAAACCTGGACTAGAGAAGAGGAACATGGACACAGGTCACTTGTCGAGGTGACACCTTTTATCTTCAGCCTGTCACATTATTTGTCATTTCCATATGGGCCACTGACAGCTGTCAGTCAGGCAAGACTTACCCTGCCACCGGCAAATCTCAAGGCATACAGAAAAAGAGACGAACGCAAGCCTGTCTTAATTAGGTGATAATTAAACATTCCAGCCAGAAACTTCCAATCAATCTGACAGAACGCACCCGTTCAAAACAAGGTTTTGCAGCAGTATTCCAACCGACTGATAAGGTTTTGCCTGTCTGGGAATGAAAAAAAAAAAAAAAGAAGAAGAATTACAAAAAAGAATAACTTTCCAGTCCTCGTCAAGTCTCTGGCAGATTTGAGGGCAGGATGAAGCGGGAAGATTCCCAAAGGGAATCAGGAAACTGGGGTCTCCCTGGGGAGTTGTATTCCTATTTCCCTGAGAGGGAAACTGGGTTACAATGAGCACTGGGGGCAGACTTAAAGGTGGAAAAGTAGCCAGGAATTCTCCTCCTAGCGAGAGAGTGGTGTGCCGGGCTCAGAGAGGATAAACGACAACAGAACCGTTGCTTCCACTTTGCCCCCATGAAGATGAGGAAAGGCACGCAGGCTAATCACCCCGGTACCTGTGAGCCTCCTCTCCTTCACAGCCGCTCACCGGAGAAGTTACATTCTCATCTCTGCAGGGCACTGCCTGTGTCTAGACCTCGGGCAGCTCGGCTCGGCTGCCTAGAGATGTCTAGAAAAAGAGCTGCTTCTCAGAACACAGGTCAAGGTACAGGCGGCGCTTCTATGAAGGAGCTTGTGCGCGCATGCTCAGTCACTCAGTTGTGTCTGACTCTCTGCAACTCCGTGGACTGTGGCTCACTTGGCCCCTCTGCCCATGGGACTTTTCAGGCACGAATACTGGAGTGGGTTGGCATTCCTGACCGAGGGATCAAACCCACGTCTCCTGTGTCTCCTGCATTGGCAGGCGGATTCTTTACCACTGACTCACCTGGAAAGCCCTAAGGAGCTTTTAAATATTATTCAACTCAGAATTTCCTATCTAGCAAGTTCATGACATGCAGAGTTAAATATAGAAAGAGCATTTAGATGAAGCCTATGTTATTAAGAGATGAGTTCCCTTCTTAACTGATATCATTAAATACTGAGTTGACCCAGGGTGCTAAATGCCACCAAACATCTAAAAGGCTTTTGCTGTTTCCCTGCTGCAACAGATCAAGTTAAGCTGCGGCTCCCCTGGCTTCATTTGACCTAACGTTATTCTGAGGTTGCGTGGCTTTTCCAGGTTATGTGCAATCTAAGGCTCGATCAGACGATCGCTTTAAGTTCATGAGGCAGCCTGAATGGCGCTGACGGGTGACAGTGTGACAGTTCTGGAAGAAATTCCCAAGTTCTATTTCTATTTTGTAGCTGTCAATAATCTACACACACACACACACACAGTGGAGTGGGGCATCACCAGAAGCGTTGGTATTATTCCTTAGAAATCTTACCATGAGGAAAACTTAGACATTTTCTTTTTCCCACTAAACTCTAAAATTAACAAGAGGCAAAATTGTAAAGAGGAAAACTAAAGTCTCTTGGACTGGGGGTCGAGGACATCCAGAGAGGAGACCCACTGAACTAGAAGTTGCCCATGTGATTCAAATGGGACAGTGTCTATAGAAAGATTTAATGATTTCCACCAATATTATAGGCTTTCCAGGTGGTGCTAGTGGTAAAGAACCTGCCTTCCAATGCAGGAGATACAAAAGACGTGGATTCGATCTCTGGGTCATGAAGATCCCCTAGAGAAGGACACGGCAACCCACTCCAGGACTCTTGCCTGGAAAATCCCATGGACAAGAGAAGCCTGGTGGGCTACAGTCCATGGAGTCACAAAGAGTAGGATATGACTGAAGTAACTTAGCACGCACGCATCAATATCATAAAGGGTGGCTTAATTCCACACCTCCCTCTAAATATTGTTTTTCACTTTATTCTCCTTTGTTTCCTCTGAGGTAAGAGGCTAACGTCCAATTCTTTCTTTTTTTTTTTTTTCATTCCCAGGCAAAAGCAACCACCACATTTTCAGTGAACTTCAAAAGCTTTCGTGTCTCTGTGATGAGTTGGTGTGTTTTCCTCTGTTCATGCGATTGGAATCACGCTGTGAAAGCTGAGAAAACTTGTTCTGAATTTTTTAAGAGGTTCAGCATGTCCCACCAGAAAACTCACCCATGCAGAACAACAATGTGTGCCTTACAGCTTCTGTCTTCTAAGAAAAGCGTTTATTGCTGGCTGAAGGAAAGGCTCTGATTGCCAGGGTGTGTTCATTCTCCAAGGACACTGAGAGGTTTCCAGTTCTGAGTCTTGGGAGTTGTGTTCCAAATAAAATGTTTCTACCCGGAGGGCCCTGTCCTTGTGGGGGCTGCCCTGGTGTCCCTTCCTCCCACTCTAATTGATTTGTGGTTCTGAAGTTCTTAGAGTTCCTGCATTTCCAAGACCTCACAAAAAGACGAAAACACACGGTTGATCTCACTGGGTGAACAGGTTTGGAGGGCAAAGTACATACAGCTTAAGTATTTGCCAAAAAGTCTCCCCATGACCTCCACTCACTGTCCCAGATAACTACTCATCTATAGGGGAAATGGCATACCTCACTGTAGCCTTGATACGTAAAGACGCATTTTCGCGGTTTTGTATTTGCACTGGTCCTGTGTCTGCTGGCTCTTAGGTCCATCTTGCATCCTTACCCTGTTTGGCTCTCTGGAGAGCTGATCTCTGTAAGTTGCCTTTGCCAGGCTCCCTTGCTCATTCATTGATTTCACTTAAGGTTATGTCAACGGCAGCCGCATTCCTAGGAGACATTCTCTGTGGCTCCAGGTCCCACGTGTTGGCCACCTGGACCCCCATCTCTTCCCTTTACTCTCTCACCATAAGAGTAGCAGAGACTCTTTTCAGCTCTTCCAGCTACTCTATAATGAATCCCCCCTTTTAACCTCCCTCCTTTTCTATACCTGTCTTGGCCTCTTTGGATTTTCACTGGATCCTCACTGATAGACTTTTATTCATTCCAAAATTTAAAAGTACTTGAATACCAATAATTTAGAAAACAAGTAGTAATGATAATCTAATAATAAAATAAAACAATGCCCCACATGTAGCAAAATCTGTATTTACCTTGGCAGTAGGTATAAGCAAGTTATGCTGTGAAGGAACATAGCAATGAGAATGAACTTGCTACCTTTATTTAGAAGTAAGGAGCTGGAGTCCAGGAATGCCCAGACATGTATGGCCTTAGGAATGACACCATCTTGAGAACTAAGATCTCCTCTAATTCTTACCAGTGGAACTTTGTTTATCAAAAGTGTGAGCGTGGAGCACAATGGAAAATTCAGATAAGTTTCTTGAAAACATGAGCCTTAAAGCCTTTGCTGTTGTCCTTGCTGCAACAGTAACTGAAGGTGACTGAGAAACTGCAGTGTGGCAGGCTGAGTTATCCAAATTCAGCTGTATAGGGCGATGAGTATGTATCCAGAGAGATTTTCCTAGGAATAGAAACATTTCTTTTCCTTTCTCTGCTAAAATTAATTTCATATCTGAAACAGAAGAAGAAATAAGACTCATTGCTTTAACTTTTTTTTAAGACTTTACTTAAAAAAATTTTTTTTAGGCCACTTCATGTGCATGTGGGAATCTTAGTTCTCCGACCAGGGGTGGAACCCATAGCTCCTGCATTGGAAGTACAGAGTCTTATTTGTTTAGTGGGGTGTTAAGTTCACAGCAAAATTGAGAAGAAGGTACAGAGAGCTCCCATATATACCCAGATCCCAGTGTACACAGCCTGCCTTTTATCAGTATTCACTCTAGGGTACATTTTCTTTTTACAGTTGATGAACCTATGTTGTCAAATCGTAATCACCTGAAGTCCATAGTTTATGTTTGAGTTCATTTTTGGTGTTGTATTTTCTGAGTTTACTCAAATGTATAATGACATATATCCATCATTATAGTATCCTAAGAGTATTTTCACTGTCCTAAAAATCCCCTGAGCCTGCTCATTTGTCCCTACTCCAGTCTTTGACAATCACTGATCATTTTACTGGCTCCAGAGTTTCGCCTTTTCCAGAATGTCATATAGTAGGAATCACATGGTATACAGCTTTCTCAGATTAGCTTCTTTCACTTAGTAAAATGCATTTAAGTTTCCTCCATATCTTCTCATGGCTGGATAGCTCATTTCTTTTTAGCACTGAATAATATTCCATTGTCTGAATGTATTATAGCTTATTTATCCACTTACCTACTGAAGTACATCTTGGTTGCTTCCAAGTTTAGGCGATTATGAATGAAACTGCAATAAACATCCATGTGCAAATTTTTGTGTGGACATAAGTTTTCAGTTCCTTTGGGTAAATACCAAGGAGGGAGATTGCTGGATTGTATGGTAAGAGTATGTTTAATTTTGTAAGAAATTGCCAAACTGTGTTCCAAAGTGGCTGTACAAATTTGCATTCCCATCAGCAATGAATGAGAGTTCCCGTGGCTCTGCATCCTTGCTTAGCATTTGGTATTGTCAGTGTTCCAGATTTGGTCCATTCTAATACGGGTGTAGTCGCATTTCACTATTGTTTCAGTTTGCATTTCCCTGATGACATCTAATATGGAGCATCTTTTCATATGCTCACTTGCCATCTGTATTTATTGCCTTAATTTTGAATAATTTTAACTGTGGTAAGATACACATAAAATTGACCTTTAGCCATGTTAAGTGTATAATCCACTAGTGTTAAGTTCATTCACACCATTGTATAACACATCTCGAAAACTCTTTTCATCTTGCAAAACTGATACCCTATACCCATTGAAGAGCTACTCCACCCTTCCTTCTGTGCCTGATGATGGCAGTTACCATTCTTCTTTCTGTCTCTGAATTTGACCAAATACCTCATGTAAGTGGAATCATACAACATTTGTTTTTTTGTAGTTGACTTGTTCACTTGGCATAATATTCTCAAGTTTCATCTGTGTTGTAACAGTCTCAGAATCTCCTTCCTATTGAAGCCAGAATAGTATTCCATTGTACGTATACATCTCATTGTGTTTATGCATTTATCAATCAATGGACATTTGTGCTGCCTCCAACTGTTGGCTATTATAGATAATAATGCTATGAACATAGATATACAAATATCTCTTTGAGACTCTCCCCCCTTTTTTTTTTTTTTGGAGACTCTCCCTTTAATTCTTTGGGGTATATACCCAGAAGTGGAATTGTTGGATCATATGGTAGTGACATTTTTAAGTGTTTCGAGGAATCTCCATTGGGTTTCCCAGAGCAGCTGCACCATTTTTCATTCCCACAAAGAGTGAAGAAAAGATACAATTTCTCCATATTCTTGACAACACTATTTCCTGGTTTTTGCTCTTTGGGATATGGTGGCCATCCTAATGGGTGTGAGGGGCTATCTCACTGTACTTTTGATTTGCATTTCCATAATGCTTTGTGATGCTAGGCATATTTTTATGTACTTATTGACCACTTGTACATCTTCATGGAGAAATTTCTAGTCAAACCCTTTGCCCATTTTTAATGGGCATGTGTTGTTGCTATGTGTGTGTATATGTGCTATTTTGTTGAATCATAGAAATTCTTTATATACTCTGAATGTTAATGCCTAATCAGATATATGATTTTCAAGTATATCCTCCTAATCTGTAGGTTGTCCTTTCACTCCGTTGATAAATTTCCTTTGATATATAGAAGTTTAAAATTTTTACATAGTCCAATTTATTATTTTCCTGTGCTCTTGGTATCATATCTAAGAAATCATTGCCAAATTCAATGTCATAACACTTTCTCCATATTTTTTCTTCTAAGAGTTTCATAGTTTTAGCTCTTAACATTCAAGTCTTTGATCCATTTTACATCCATTTTTTGCATATGATGCAAGGTAGGAGTCTGACTTCATTCTATTGCATGTGGATACATACTTTTTCCAACATCATTTGTTGAAAAGACAAGTCTTTCCTCGCTGAATCATCTTGGCACCCTTGTCAAAAATCATTTGAACACATATGTGATTGTTTACTTGTGGGCTCTTGGTTTATTCCATTGACCTCCATATCTGTCTTTATGCCACTACCATACTATTCTGATTACTCTAGATTTGAAATAAGTTTTAAAATCAGAAAATGTGAGAAATCCAACTTTATTCTTTTTTTTAGATCGTTTTGGCTAGTCAGGTCCCTTCAGATTCCACATGAATTTTAGGACAGATTCTTCTACGTCTGCAAAACAATGTCATTGGAATTTGCTTTAACTTTAGATGTTTTTAAACACTGTGTAAAATCCAGCTTTAATCCACCACTTTCAGAAGACTTTCCTGGCTTTCCAACCTCCTGAAGATATTTTGTTAGGATATTTCACTTTAGCTGTCACGCAAGGAAATCAGTGACTTACTTAAAGGTTTATCTCTGGTTGTTATCATAGGATGAGGTGGACTGAGTGACTTTACGGGGCAGCAATCCCCCAGGTGGGGACTCGGGGATCTAGGCTGCCTGCATATTATAGTCTTGCCATTCAGGATACATGCGCTTTAAGTCTGCCCCAGCAGAGGAAGAGCGAGATACAAGAGGCACACTGTCCTCCCTGCTGAAAATCCACACAAACATCCATTCACATTCTATGGAAGGGGGTGAGCCCTACAGGCTTGGTCCCATTAACGACACAGGAGACTGACAAATGTGCAAGAGTGTTTCATTTGTTAAAGACTGCCTCTGACACCAGCACAGACTGTGGTACTTTTAATTGGATACTTTATATGCTTTTGAAAGACATCTCTTATATTATTGTCTTGCCTGCTTTCTTAATTTTGTGTCAGTCATGGCTCCCAGTTCTACTGTATTTTGAGAAAAGAAACAATATGTCACACATCTCTGGGTCTCCCTTCATCTCCAGGAAATGTCTTTCCTATAAATGGTTCATCAACATTCAGTCAATAAATACTCACTGAGTTTCCATTATGGGCACCATTTTGAACATCAGAATATACTACAGAATTTCAGAATATCTTGAACATCAGAATATACTACAGAAATATACAAAATTTCTCCATACTCAATTCACAATCAATTAAAAATTCACACAAATAAACGTAAAGTTGCAACCATGCTGACTATTGGGGAGGAAAAATACCTTGTGTTAAAAAATACTCATAAGTAAATTAAAAAACAATGATGTTGAGTAAGCTGAAAAAAAATCATGTGGATTGTGGGAACTCTGGCCCCATGGAGATTCCAAGAGGAAGAAGGCGAAGGCAAAACAGTGATGCCGAGCAATCAGCAGGTTCTCAGGAACTCCCTGGAGGAAAGAAGTTTTCAGGTAACACTCCCTGGTCTCCTGTACTGCGCCTGGTGTGATAGGCAGCATGTCAGGAGTAATAAAGAAAAATGGCAGTGTAACTACAAACAGAAGAAACACACCTTTGGTACATTTCCATCCTGTCAGCTCTTCTCTGTCATACTCTAATGGGATCATATGAATAATTTTGTTTTCTCTAATAGGAACCCACCCCCTCCAAAAAAAAAAAAAACAAAACACAATCCCAGCAGGTTGTTTTTATATTACTCTATGAAAAGAAGAACACTAACATGATGAAAAGAAAAGATAAGCAACAGAAACACAAGTAACATAGAATATTTGTGGACACGATTATTTTAGATTTTCATATGGCATCTGTGATAACAATGTTGCCTCTGTCCGCTCCTTTGTACTTGATGAACTATGAGTGGTTATCCGAGAATAGCAGGCATCTACGTCTTCCTCTGTTTTTATACTGGGACGGGAATGTGTCTCCTTGACTTACATATGTGGTTTTATTTATTTAGTTTGCTCAGTCGTGTGCTTATGAGCTTTCTGTCTGCTCCCATGGCATAATCCAAATGACTTAGACTATTTGTCATTGTCGGCTTTTGAGATGAGAGCACAAAGACACTCTGCAGCCGTAAAAGCATATCCGTTAAACCCTAGGGATTGTCATTTAAAACGATTTCAGCAAAGGCTCCTCCTCTTCTTCCAGAATTGTCAGGGGAATTTTATTTGGCTTTTGCCTGAGTTATTAGACATGTTACTCATAGGCTGGGTTGAAATCCAAAACTGCATACTACAAATCCATACTACAGTGAATGCATATAATAAGCATTTAATAAACACTAGTTGAAATTAAGTCAGTTGAATTGAACTGAACTGAACTGAAAAATTAAAGACTTGTGTGCTTCAACAAATTAGAACATTCTGTTAAAAATGGACAATCCAATCACTTGCCCTACAGCGACATGGTCTGCCCCTGTACAGAGTGTAGGTGTATAAGCAACCACGTGCTTAGCTAGTCATGTATTCAAGCACTGAAGGCAGGTTATTTCTGTTGCATAATGTCATTGTGAGTTTCCTGTCTTTGTAACTCAAAAAATATGGGCCTTCACAAGCCAAGGAGGAAGGAATGAATTATTCAACAATGGTGTTGGGAAAATTGGCTCATTATCTGGAAGAAAATAAATCCTCAAGTTAGATTTTCACCTCAGACCACACAACAAAATAAATTTCAGCTGATACTAAGTAATGAAATGTAAAAAGTAAAAATCATCAAAAATTGGAGGTGCATCTGTGGATTCAGATTGATAGAAGGGAGGGGATGGTGGGAAAGAAAAGCACCTCTGTTTTTATTTTGTATTTCTCCATAGTCTTTTTTCAAAAGAGTAAGCAACAGTTAGGTGAATGTTTTATTGATCTTGGAGTAATGACTTTCAGAACTTAAAAGCAATGGAAGAAACAACAAAAGAAAAATCAATAAATTTGGCACAACTTCTGTGTGTTAATAAAAGCATCAAAATATAAAAGATGCACGACAAATTGGGGAAACATTTGAAACAAATACTAACAAACTGTTAATATCATCAATGTATAAAGAACAATTGGTGGAGGAAATGGCAACCCACTCCAGTATTCTTGCCTGGGAAATCCCAAGGACATAGGAGTCTGGTGGGCTACAGTCTGTGGGGTCACTAAAAGGTGAGCACAGCTTAGCGACTAAACAGCAATAACAGCAACATAAAGAACAAATACAGCATAATAAAAAAAAAGCATGCACTCTAAATCAGAAAAGGATATAAAATTGTTGTTGCATAGAATATATTTTTTAAAAAACCCAATAAAGTAACAAATGTACAACAATTGTTGCACTAGGATATTTGTCATAGCTTTTGTAAAATAATATTAAAAACTAAGGACTGGCCTCAATGTGCAATAAAATAACATTCAGTGGAATATTGTTCAAAGAATATGTATAATGGTATGGGGATATTTTAATTGTGTAAGTGCAAAAATAGACTTCAAAACCAAATACAAGATGTTTGATTTTGTGACACAAATGTGTGTGTGTTTATGTGCATGTGTATACAAGAGAATGTTTAGAGGGAAATAAAAAATATTAGCAGTTCATATTTCTTATTTTAAGATTACTGTCATATTATAATTCCTGTTTTTTTATAAAATGCATGTGTTATTTTATAATCAGAAAAAAACAAAAGAAGCATTTATCTTCAGCTCAGTCTTTTTCCAAAAAATTCCACATATTAAGTTTGAAACTTTTAACCGAATATTAATATGGAAACTTTGAATGAATGACACTGAACGTTATTTCTGTGCATTCTAACTTTCATGGATTTCTGATTTAACATAGAGCGGAAAGTCAGTGAATTAATTTGATTGTAACCAGACCCATTTAGCACCTATGCCCACACTCTCTTTTCTCACTGTTGTCTCCTCTCCTACTGGTCGGGTTTTTTTTTTTTTACAAAAGTACTAGCTAATATTGGACACCTTGAGAGTGTAAACTGCACTTTTTGAAATAGATCGTGTCCTTTTTCACATCCCTTGGAAATTGTTTTATAAAATAAGTGGAACAAATAGCTACAAGGTAAGCCCTTGGGGATAAATTTTGTTAAATTTTTCCTCACTGGGAAAGTGAAGCTAGGCCTACATTAAACTTTTTTTTTTTTCCATCAGTTGGACAAGTCCCTCACTATTAGCTGAATTCTTTAAGCTCCAGGTGTTAAGCATTCAGATCATTCCTAAATAAACACAAATCACCCTCATGCTTTAGGCACTTAATATCTTAATATCTTCTCTCAGTAGTTTCACTTCTTGTCTTCCTGTTTCCCTTGTACCATCATTGGCTTCCAGTGTGTTTCGTTTTTTGGTTTTTGATGGGGATTTGGGGGGATAGTTTGTTTGTTAAGTAGAGCAGAAATATGGCTGTGAAGTGTAGATAAAGAAGCTGACTTGAAAACAAAACTGGCAGAGGACACTTTACAGTCCTATGTGCCATGTAGGTTAAAAAAAAAAAAAAAGTCAGTCCTCCATCTACTGTTACACCCTGAATAAATGTTTTTCCCTTGGTAATGCCTAAAATTTGATTATCACTGAATGATCATTTGTAATAATCATTGCCCTTTCTATATAGCTGCCTTAAAAATGTAAACACTCCTAAAAATGGACTAAAAATGGAACTAAATATGCCTGAAATTAGGCTAAATACTCCTGAAATTGTACTAAAATTTGGACTAAGTATGCCTGAAAATGGACTAAGTACTCCTGAAAATGAAATAAAATTTGGCCCTAATACCCCTGAAAATGGACTAAATACTCCTGAAAATGAACTATAATTTTTAAAATTCCCTTCCTACTTACACAAGAGATGAGCTTTCTTCAAGATTTCATTTGTTATTAGCAAACCCCTGCGGGCCCAGAAGCAAAGCATCCACAAAAGGAGGATGGGAGAAACAAACCAACATTGGAAAGTTTATCATATGGACAGGGTAAGCCCCGGGCTTCCCAGGTGGCGCTGGTGGTAAAGAAGCCACCTTCCAGGGCAGGAGATGCAAGAGATACAGGTTCAATCCCTGGGTGGGGAAGATCCCTTGGAGGAGGAAATGGCAAACCACTCCAGTATTCTTACCTGGAAAATTCCATGGACAGAGGAGGAGACTGGCACGCTGCAGTCCATAGGGTCGCAAAGAATTGGACACAACTGAGCGACTGAGCCCTAGCACCTGGGCAAGCCTAGCACCTAGCACCCTAGCACCCTAGCACCTGGGCAAGCTTAGCACCTAGCACCCTAGCACCTGGGCAAGCCCACACCTGTCCTTACAATATGCTCAGTACACTCACTCTCACCTCAGTGAGTGTTGTCAGAAGATGAAAAGGAAAGAGTCAATTTATAAGGCAGGTGCAAGAAGCCAGGAGGCACCCTTGCTGCCCACTATGCCCTCTGTGCCATGAAGGGCCAGGGACACACAGGCAGAGTCGGTCATCTATGGAGAAGCCAGGTATGAGCCTCTGAATCAACTTCTTGATCAAAACAGGAAGGGAAGGACAATGAGACCACTAATGGAAAACTCACATGTAGTCACCGCTGGCCCTGCCTCAGCTAAAACAATAAAATGTGACTTGCAGAACATGACCCAACACAAAGGAAGCAAGACCAGCACTGAGGGTATTTTTGGTCCACAGCGGCAGTTTTCCCCATCGAGGCCTTGATGAATGCCCTGGGCAAATGGAGAGAAATGAAAGAGTCTTCCATGTTGGGAGGGTTGACCACACGCTCATGTAATGATGTCCATCCATCTTCGACATCCCTGCCCAAGCCACGCACTTGTGGCAGAACCATACACCTCGTCCTCGGATAGGTGACAAACACCAGGACAGTCTTTCCCGCTCCCCTTCCAGCTGCATCACAAGGGATGCTAATAAAGATGCATGGCTTTTATGTTGTCCATCTGTATCCCAGCAGCAAGCAGGGAATTATGTGTTCCTCTTTGGGCGGCTCCCAGCCTAGAAAAATTTGTGTCCTAGGAAAGACAAGCCAACTTTCAGCTGACCTCTAATTTCTTTCACTAGGCTAGACTTCAGCACTTCTAACAGTGCTTCCAGATCTTTTACTTCCATGAAACATGTTTGTTTATTTTAAAAGTACTAAAGAACTATAGTTGTCTTGCTAGAATCAAGCCTTGTTCACAAAAAAGCATTTGGAGTCCAGGGTGTATGATTTTACCCTGGGTTGTTTATTTCTGATTAATCCGAGAGACTCCAGAGGGTGGGTCAAAGATTTAAAGGCAGTGTTTGAAAAGGACTTGGAGAAGTTTTGCTTTGGAAGGCTAGGCAAAAATTCGAGATTATTATCTACTTTATTACTTTGAGCACTTATGAGGATTTATTGGTGGTTGAGTGTAATCATTCTCTAAGGCTTTTATGCCCTAACAATTTGGCATTCATGTTTTTGGGGGACTTTTAAGCTAAACAACAGTACTAACACCTAATTTTGCCAAAGCAAATAGCACAGATATATTGGCCTTCTGTTCCTTCTGCTCAGAGGCGGTTGAATCAGATCAACTGAATTTCTACCAAGAACTTTGAACAGGAGAATGTAGAAGATACAGTTAACTCTCCAAAATTTCTTGCTGTCCTCAGCCATGGAAGTGGCATTTATGGAAATAATCTTTATGGGAATGATTTTGAAGCCAAAGTAATCCACTCACATGTGGTACTGAAAGGAGCTGCGGAGCCAGGGCCGGCTGAGCTGTGATGACCAGGCGGCTCTGCAGACAGCAGCAGTGAAGGGGTGGCTAACCCGAGGGGTGGGGGCAGCTCCAGGACCTGCCAGTGTGCAAGGAGCAAGCGTAGCAAAGGGGGCTGCCGGAAACACCGTCCACACACAGGCTGAAAGGATGTCTCCACATGTAAACAGATTGGCAGCTGTCCTATGTAGAAATAGAGGGTAGCCAAGAATAACGTTTTCACCTTTTCCCATGGGGAAGAAGTATTTGGAGCTCTCTTCCCTGGTGTCTCGGACAGTAAAGCGTCTGCCTACAATGCGGGAGACCCGGGTTCGATCCCTGGATCAGGAAGACCCTCTGGAGAAGGATATGGCACCCCACTCCAGTACTCTTGCCTGGAAAATCCCATGGACGGAGGAGTGTGGTAGGGTACAGTCCGTGGGGTTGCAAAGAGTTGGACATGACTGAGCGACTTCACTTTCACTTTCACTTTTCAAAGCCACCAAAGTCATAGATTATGCTTCAGACAGATAGGGTAAACACACCCCCACACAGGCAAAGATGGTGTGTACACTGTCCTTCCCATTTTTCCTCATAGTTACAAAGTCACAAAAATGTCAGAGTTTAAGAGACCATAGATACAGACTGGCCAGCTTAAAGATGGCATGAAACCAAGATCTGATGGTTTTTCTCAAAGCCTTTCAAATGAGACTCGTTAGATTTGACCACAAGCTCTTATAATTCTTCATTTGATTAATCAGAGCAAGCCTCATGTATTTAGGGAATGTTTTAAAATCTTTAAAGATTTTCCTATTTGGGGCAAGACTTTTTGGCCTATTCCTAATACTTACCCACACTTTGAAGTGTTCTGATATATGTGGACCTTCCTTGGTGGCTCAGATGGTAAAGAATCCGCCTGTAATGCAGGAGACCCAGGGTTGAGCCCTGGGTTGGGAAGATTCCCAGGAGCAGGGCATGGCAACCCACTCCAGTATTCTACTTGCCTGGAGAATCCCCATGGACGGAAGAGCCTGGTGGGCTACAGTCCTCGGAGTCACAAAGAGTCGGGCATGACTGAGGAACTGAGCATAGCACGATGGCACAGAACATGTGTGTGTGCACGTGTGTGCGCATGCACATGCAAGTGTCTGTGTGCGCATGTGCGCACGTGTGTGTGTGTGTCTGTGTGCGCAAGTGTGTGTGTGCGTGTATGTGTGTGCGCGTGCATGTGTGCACGTGTATGCATGTGTGTGCATGTACGTGTGTGCACATGTGTGTGTGCACGCGCATGTGTGTGTGCACGCCTCACACACGCGCACTCGCTTATAAACCTCTCTCCCATACAGACTTCATAAGACGGGTTTGTGAACTTCGATCATGTCGCTGCCTCTGTCCTTTTCATTCTTGCTTCTTTAAACCCACCTCTCTGTAGGTACTAGACAAGAGTAGTAAAGCTGCTTGTAATGAAGCACCTATGAGATTTACACTGAGTTTTTTGTTGTTGAATTACATCTGGTAGACAAAGACGTTGTCAAAGCTGCACAGTAGCTCCTTAACCCCCTGTGCCTCAGTTTCCTTGTCTGGAAAGGGAGGATAATAATAATACCTAACATAGCTCATAGGTTGCCCCATGGGTCAAATAAGATAATGTATGTAAAAGATTCAGAATAGCGCCTGACACATACTAAATACTTGAAATATTGCACTGTTATTAGTGTAAAATGTCATAAATTACAAGATGAGTTACCGTGGCTTAGAATTCCAATCAAATCAATAAATACACATTAGCTACTGTTTGGAATCACTACTGCAGAAAATACATGTTCATCGGTGGACACTCAGTTTGCACATCATTAAATGTTTATTGGCTATTTGAGTGGACCATAGGATACTGTTTTGCTTTCACTAGTCTGGTACTAGGGACATTTAGATAGGAAGGATGCACTCATTCAAATTGGGACCTGTCCAGAACATGAAGTTAAAGAGATCTATTAATAAACGTGACTTCAATAATTAAAGGTACACACATAAGCATCATGCATGCTAAAGTGACATTTTGTTAATAGATTGTCCTGGCAGTTTAGGGTGTTCTTTTAAGCGTTTTAGCAGCAACAAGCTGCTTCCTAGTCAAGCATCTTAAAATAACTATGTCATTACATAAACATTCTACATCCACCTTATGCCAACCCATGTTCTGTTTCTTTTGGAAGAGAATAAAATAAGATGAATAGACATGACCCAAACGCCTGTGCTATAGAATGCTAATGTTTTTTAAGAGGGTGGATATTCTAAAATTGGTGAGAAAGGACCAGTGTTAAAGATATGGCTGACCTTTGCAAGATTATTTTACTGCAAAGAGTCTTTGGTTTTTACAAGCTGACATGCCAGAGTCAACATAAATAAGGTGCTGGGGGAATATTGCCTTAGAGGTAAGAGCATAAACATATGTAGCTATCTCAGCCTGACCAACGGGGCCCTGGGGAGGGGACCCAGGGACTCTGCGAGAGGCCACACAGCTAAATAAATAGCAAATATGGCCTGGCCAACAATTCAAAGAGCAGTACATTTATCATCTTCAGGATTAAATTGGATTAGAAACAAATCAGATATAGTGACCACACTTACACAGGCAGCCACAGGCTCTAGGCAACTAATTTCAGCCTCTTGTGTTAATGGAACTCAGGTAGCAGTGAGCCAGCTCAGACTGATTTCCTGGGTCCAAGTCAAATAGATCCCAGAGGGAGAAATCAGACTTTTCAGTGAATAAGAGGAGGCATAGCAAATGGGGAATCAGTACCAAAAGAGATAAGGAAAGAGGAAAATATCTAAGGGTGGTTTAGGCGTTTAGCATGGAAGAAGCTGGGCAAGACCTAATGTGTAGTCAGCTAGATGCACTGGAGAAGAAGGGCAGAGGTCAGTGACTACATCGCTGTCTAGGTGATATTCAGCCAGGAAAAGCAAGTCAAGAGACCAGGGATTAAAATGAATCAACCAGAAGTGTAACCACATGCTAAAACACTGGGGTAATACCTCCAAATATTAGGGCTTCATCAGAAGAAGACAACTTACTTGATATTTTAAATAACCAGTCCTCAAAGATGGGGCCCTGACTGAATTTGGATTGGTCCTGTGACTTGCTTTGACCAAGAGGATTTGATGGATGTGACACTGTGTACCTTTGGAACAGAGTCTTAAGTGATTTGCAGCTTTCAATTTTACATTTTGGGATACTCTCTGGAAACTCAGAGGACGTGCTGCAAGAAGCCCAAATTGCCTGGAGAGGCCACATGGAGAACAGAGTCCCGCTGGTAAACAGTTCCAGCTGAGTTCCCAACAAAGCCAGCACCAGCCTGGAAGGAAGTTCTCTTGGATGTCCAGCCAAGTCAAGACCCCAGGATGCAGCCCCTACCCACAGTGCATGGAGCAGAAGAACCACACAGCTGAACCCAGTCAACTCACAAAATCATGAGAGATAGTGAAATGATTATTCTTGTAAGCCACTCAGTTTGGGGACTTTTGTTACACAGCAACAGAAGTGATTTTGAGAAGGTTTCGGGAGATGTAAAAGCAATAAAAATTAAGTAATGATTTTATCAGCAGGCATTTGAAATGATGAACTTGAATCTTTTTTAGAAAACTTAAATTTCATTCAACATATCCTCTTTAGGAAGGAAGACAGGGCTTTGCATAATATATGAAGGAAAAGCTTCCATTAAAAAATACCTAAAATTTAGCAATGTTTTATGGTTGAAAGCAAACTTAATTTATCTAAAGAGTTTACTTCTTGCTGTGTTGCTATGATGTAATTAAAAGTAGTACAGGGTGAAATAAAGATTTTGAGAGAAAATGTCAGATTTCCCAGACAGTTTCACACACAAAAGCACCACCAACAACTGACTGTATCATATCTTCTTGAGATATTGCTGTTTCTTAACTTGCTTCTATAGTTAGACATATGATTCCTTGAAATTAACTTCTCAACCTTAAGTAAGGCCTCTGCTCATCTTGGTTATCGTTTACATGCCATTACTTCTGTGTCTGTTCCAGAGGCCGACAACTTACAAAGCATCACATTAAGCCTAAGTGCCAGAGGATAGGAGGAGAATGAAGAACGGCTCAGATCTGGGAACAAGTTAGAAAGGGAGCCCAGGTTCTGAATCAGTACCCTGATGGCTAATGTCACAGCCTTTGGCAAAACATCAAAGTGAGTCAAGACGAGCCACCATGAGTCAGGTGGGACAAGATGAGCCAAAGTTTTAGGAAATAAGGAAGTCAAGACATAGGTCCGCATTTCCCTGATTTTCTAAGATCAAAGCCATCCAAGGGTCTGGAAATTTTGACATCAAATAAAGAAAGGATTAACTATCAGATCTCAGAGTCTAAGCTTGCCAAGGCCTAGAAAGAATCTAGACATCATGGAGATCAAGTCAATTACCCCAGCAGTCAGAACCCAGAAGTAACCTCAAGGTTCTTTCACAATCTTTCTGAGAATGACAAATGATGACCAGAAAAGACTAGACCATGGCCCAGAGATCCTTGTAGAACTGAGTGCTTTTCTCTCACAATTAAAATAATCAGGCTGATTCTAAAAAGGAGGTTGAAGTCCTATTACTTTTTATTCTCTATAACTTTTAAGTGTGGAAAGAACACTGCTGGAATAACTCCATTACATCTGTTCCCATCACTTGGCATTTGCTGTCCACGAAGAACACGCTTTAGTTGGCACAGTGCACATAAATTTGGAGGGGGAAGGTAATTCCCTTTCCAGAACGATCATGACTGACGTAGATCTATATGATTACACTGTCATCTTTGTCTTTACTATAATGTGACTTCAGGAAGCAGGGAAATCTCCTTAAGTCATGAATTAAATTCCTTCCCGATTCTGTCATCATCAGTTTCTCAAAGGACTCACTAGGTGAAAATGAACAGTTACTTGGAGGGCAACATTTCTGAAGAATCACGACCCAAAAGACAATTTCACTGAACCAAATTCTGGTCATATTTGGAGTGGAAGATTTCCCACTGCAGATCCAAATCTCAAGTGACAGCTTGCCAGTCCTCTTAGATAGTATTGACTTGAAGTCCCCTAGGATGGGCTGGGTACCCAAGTGAACACACTGGTAATCCATTTCATAAGAGGATTATGATGTAACCAAATGACGAACCATAAACATTTCTGTAGAATGTGATGACATAAGTCTGTCCCACTCCTTCAGAAAGCTTAGCCAATGAAACTTAGGTCAGTGGCCAGAACAAGGGCTATTTGATTTTCATGAGATCTTCATGACTGAGTAAGGGTCTGGAAATGGCATTCCTTCAGGTAGGAATATCTTAAAATCTCTTAAATTTGTCCCAATGGGAAGTGTAACCAATTTGTAAATGATGGAGTTTTTAAAGAAATTAAGCTTATAAATTCCAAATGCATACAATAACTCTAAGTTAACAAAACACCGTCTAGCAAAATCCACTGGGGACCTGCTTTAATGAGTAGAGGGATTAATTTTAATTAGTATATTAGTTGTTTGCTTATAAAGGCAGTAACACTCTAACTCATAAATTCCAAATTAGCATAATCCAAATACATTTTTGTCATAAAGGATTCTCTAGTATCTAATTCAACAAACTTTTATTGAGCATCAACTCTATACTAGTCTCTGTAGTAGATATTGCAGATGCAAAGACTAATCAGATGTAGTCTTTGCCTCAAAAAGTAGACAGTATAGTGAGGAAGGATGTAGTTAAATTATTATATAATGTGATAAATGCTATGATTCTGTGATAAGCAGTATGCTTTCAGAGGACAAGGGAGGATGATATTAAGGCTACATAGAGAATGCATAAATATTTCATAGGAGAAATAATATTGAACTTGGGCCTTAAAGACTAAGTAAGGCCTCACCAAATAGAGAAGAGGCAGAAATGTACCATAGTCCAGAATAAGCATGAGCAAAGGGATGGTGCTGTGAAGAAGTGAGGCATCTTTGTGAAATGACTGCAGCAAAGGGAGCCTTGGAAGAAGGCAGCAGGAGATGAGCCTGGAAAGAAATGTGAAGCAGACCATGAATGCCTTTGAATCTCTTTGGAGTTGGGACTTTACCTTATAGACAATGAGGAGCTAGAAAGAGTTGGAAGACAGAGAGCAACTGGAACAGATTCCCTTGCATGGAAATAATAATTCAATCAGAGGTTCCCATTGCTTCAGAGAGAATTAAGAATTTTTTGTGGTAAGAAAGTAACATGAAAGAGTCCATTTCAGCTTTCAACTTCCAAAATAATAGTGAAAGGCACTGCTTTTAATTTTCAAGAACCAAGGTTTTGAGAGGGGGAAAAAAAAAGTTTTGCATATCAAAAGGCAAAGCCAGGATAGAGCTGGCAGAATGTGTGAGAACACAGTAAAGAATTACTAATTACTGCTTAGTCTCTGAATCACTATCCCCACCACCCAGATGGCTTAAGACAGATAACTCACTAGTCCCATATAACATACGTTCATCAATCTAGAGTCTTTCTGAGATGACGGTTAAAATTGCAAGGACAAGGTAATTGGGGCCAATCTAGAAGTGTTAATATTCTTATAGGGCAATTGAAAAGTTTGTCTAAACAAACTGAGAAGAGAATAGAAAAAAGGTTGAAGAAAGAACACTGTGTTGCCCACATAGGCATTCTACAAAATTTGTAGGGTGTCGGGGGACCGATGGGGCTCACTGGGCTTGAAGGACCACTTGGAAAAGTGGGATGCAATGTAGAAAGAGAACTCAGCCTCCAGCTGAGTACCTCCAGGGGCCAGAGCCAGGGAACTTTGAGGAAGCTAACCCTGCCTCCTCTGATTGTCTCCACCGGAGTGAGTATCACCAGTTTTGCTCGCCCCGGGGGACTGCTTCAGCTCTCACTCAAGAGCATCTCTTTAATAACTGCCTGCACTCGGATAGCAATGCACACGCTGAGGCTCGTACTGCTCAGTTCAGCCAAATCCCACACGTGGAATAGCCCCCTTCTTCAGAACTCTAGGACACTCATAGGCCTCAAGGAACTGAGACCTTGACTCTATAGTAGAGAGAGTAACTTCACACCTCGACTTAGAGGAGAGTAGGGGGAGCTGGAGATTGAGTGAGTCCAGCTTGAAATTTCATCTCAGCTACAGCACTGGAGAAACCCATTCCTGCATAAAGCACATGAGTGTGTTTCAAGATATATCCACCTATAACCCTGTCCTCAGTAGAATTTTTGTAACCTCACAAAGAATTTTATTTGCCTCCATGTAAGAGACTGGACTTCTGACTTCAATTCCTGAGAAGCCACCTGGGGATACTGCCACTCCTCTGGTTTTCATGGAAAAAGCAGGCGGGATCTTGGGGAAAGCTTTATGCCATTCAGGTCGTCACATACATCTAAGCAATTGATAAAAACACACAGAACATGGAAAGGCAGTTCTTTGCACTCATGAGTTGGATATTTGAAAACATCCATGCTTCATGTTCAGTCCTAAAGGCCACTAACTCCCTAGCAAAAAGGTTCAAGCAACTAGGAGTTCAAAGTCCTAACCTATTTTAACGGATGAATCAGGACACAAATATACATGTTGATTCTTCACCAGATTTCTTTATTTCCACCAAAATGAAGGAATGCACTGAAGGCTTGTAGTAGTAATTTTCAGATTTATAAAATGGCTGCCCAGTTCTGTTGGCAGGAGATATGTACTGAATACCCAGATTTTCTTCCTATCTGTTTTTCTTGTACAAATGCCAACTAAAAGAGGGAAAGTAAAGACAGAAACCATGACCTCTGCTCTGCCCTCTAGGACTGTAGCATCCTGAAGGACACCACAAATTAAAATCTAAGAACAATGATTTTATAGACATCCTAATATCCAAGGCATACAGGGAAACTACAACCTAAGAAGAAAATCTTTTTTGCTTCCAAAATGGGACATGGATTTTGTGTAAGAAAGCAACTTAGGAACGGACTAAACAACTCTTGACCTTTCTGGAGGATGGCTAGGAAGAATAAAATATCTAAAGTAAAAAAAAAAAAAAAGGTATGATCACGTGATAAGGAATTATTGTTGTGTATGTTAAGTCGCTTCAGTTGTGTCTCACTCTTTGTGACCCCGTGGACTGTAGCCCACCAGGCTCCTCTGTCCATGGGGATTCTCCAGGCAAGAGTCCTGGAGTGGGTAGCCCTGCTGTCTTCCAAGGGAGCTTCTGGACTCAAGGACTGAACCTATGTCTCACCTCTCCTGCATTGGCAGGCGGGTTCTTCACCACTAGCGGCACCTTGGAAGCCCCTGACCCCTGCATGATCTTTATTTATTTATTTATTTTTAATTAATTTATTTTTTAATGCTTATTTCTTTATTTGGCTATAGCAGGTCTTAACTGCAGCATGCAGGCTGTAGGGCTCACAGGCACGTTGCCTGGTTGGGTTTAGTTGCTCCATGGCATGTGGGATCTTAGACGCTTAACCAGAGATTGAGTCCACATCCCTGCATTGCAAGGCAGATTCTTAACCCCTGGACCACCAAGGAAGTCCCGGCATAATCTTTAAATCTATATCTCCATGTGGTCTAAAACCAGCAATTCTCTAGTCCTACATATACATCTTTATTTTATATAAAATGGAAATTTAATATCTGAGCTATTGAAATATAGCCTCACACCACCAGTGGATTTCATCACAAACCCAGTGGGGAGAGAATCTCCAATTGCACCCCCCCACACACACACTCCAGTAAAGACATTGGGGATTTTCCATCCACAGTACCTGCATCTCCTCCAAATGTCCAAAGTCTTAAGTTTTGCTTTGTGGTGTTCGTAGATGTCCCGATCTTTAATAAGGGGCTTTTCCACATGGGAGTTTGGAAAGCCTTTATCTCAGATGTGGGGTCTTAACTGCTGCAAGACCAACAAAGGAAGGACAGACAGAGGTTGATGAGAATAGAAAACATGTAGATATTTCAAGAAACTTCTTCCACATGCTTGAGAAAAATGAGTCATGCATAGAGGAAGCAGGGGGCAAATTGTAGGAAGAAGAGGCTAGATGCAAAACAATGCGAGGAAGAGAATCTTGAACAGGAGATGCTCGTAAGAATAGAGAGCACCTGTTAGATGCAGCAGATTGAGGGTCTGAGACACTCAGAAGGGGTGGATTAGGATGACTTTCAGGCTTTAGCTTGGGTGGCAAGAGTCTGCGACATCACATTCCATAATCAGAAACAACTGGGTAAGGAAGAAGATACTTTGGAATTCTGGCGACAAAGCCAGATTGTGTTAGAAAGATGGATGAATGTAATTTAAGGAAATAGAGGTTTGAGTTACCTGTTCAAAAGTCAAGACATGAAGAGAAGGTGCAAGGTGTAACATACAACCTACTGAACCCTGGACTCCACCAGGACTGCCCTGGTGGCTCAGACGGTAAAGCATCTGCCTACAACGCAGGAGACTCGGGTTTAATCCCTGGGTCGGGAAGATCTCCTGGGTGGGGAAGGAAATGGCAACCCACTCCAGTATTCTTGCCTGGAGAATCCCATGGACAGAGGAACCTGGTAGGCTATAGGCCATGGGGTCGCAAAGAGTCAGACATGACTGAGTGACTTCACTTTCACTGCCCACTGGGAAATCTACTCTGGGGCCCATTGCAGCCACTGATGGTTGGAGAGGCATGCTAAGGCCCAGGAGATCCTTCATTAACCTCCCAAATTATGGCCCAACCCTCTCTTCTTATTGATGTGAGCAGGTTACACACACACACACACACACACACACACACACTTTAGATTCGACAGATACTTTCTTTTTTTTTTTTTTTTTATTTATTTATTTATTTTTTTTTTCCAGTGGGTTTTGTCATACATTGATATGAATCAGCCATGGATTTACATGTATTCCCAATCCCGATCCCCCCTCCCACCTCCCTCTCCACCCGATTCCTCTGGGTCTTCCCAGTGCACCAGGCCGGAGCACTTGTCTCATGCATCCCACCTGGGCTGGTGATCTGTTTCACCATAGATAGTCGACAGATACTTTCTACTGCTGCAATTTTTCTTACTCTCGCCAGCAGAAAAAAAAAAAAAAAAAAAAGGAACTGAACACCATTCTCTGTAGAATTCTCCTCCTTGGAAATCAAAGTTAATTAACATTTACTGAACCTTTCCAGGACACATGGCACAATGCCAAATTCCTAAAGGAAAACGAGGATGGATGTGTAGGCGTGGTACTAAAAACACATCAGAGGAGAAGGAGCAAGCCAGTTTAACAGGTTAGAGCACTTTTCCATCTCATGGCTGCAAGACTCTGGCCCATCAGTAAACAAACCCACTCATAATAAAAAGCATTTGCATGCATAAATACATGGTATTTAATTTCTTAAAATAAATTCATAAGCTCAAATACTGAGCCATCTCTTATCACCTCCCTGCAAGTCGTAAAAAATATGCGAGTAAAATATTTAAAAAATTGTCCATGCCAACGTCTACAAGCTCCATCAATTTCTCACAGGCCATAGCACTTGGAGATGTTGTGTTTGCACATTCACCCTGAAGTATGACATATGTAAACCCTGATCCCACATTCACTGGCTTATCTTTGCTTGTGATACTGGTTCTCAATGCAGGCTGCCATTAGCATGATGGGGTACTTTAAAAAATACAGGTGCTTGGGTTGTCCATGCACAGACTTTGTATCTATGGAAGCTGGACCCAGCTAATGATAGCTTTGTTCATCCCCAAGGGGATTCTAACATGCAACCCCAAGCGATCTCCTATATCTCTAGGCATATCAACTTTTGTATACCTTGATCTGCTCCCATCAATTTTTCAAAATCCATTAACACCTCCAACTACTTCCTAAAAACACTAGTCACTGAGACAATGGCCGGAGGGTTCCTGCTTCCTCCATTACTCATAGGGCCCCCTGGGGCATCTACCCATTTTCCCTCCTTTCCACAGACTTCTGTTCCAGTTCCAGTTCAAGCCAAGCAGAAAATAAACCTGTTTCTAAGTCACATTATCTTGGCGCCAGTCTATCTCAGCATGTCAGTTTACTGGCAAAGAATGCTGTCCTCGGAGTTACTGCTCAAGGAGTCCATTATGACAGGAAAAGACACAAGCTTATTTAATCCAACTCATCTAGGTTTGGGTGTGGGGTGTGGGGTGATTATATACGTTGCATACAACTCAAAGACCTCCAGTGTATTGCTGCATGCATGAGTGCTAAGTCGCTTCAGTCGTGTCCGACTCTTTGCGACCCTATGGACTATTGCCCACCAGGCTCCTGTGTCCATGGGATTCTCCAGGGAAGAATCCTGGAGTGGGTTGCCATGCCCTCCTCCAGGGGCTCTTCCTGACCCAGGGATCGAACCTGTGTCTCCTGCGGCTCCTGCATTGCAGGGATGTTTGATCGCTGAATCACTGGGGAAGCCCCCAGTGTATGGATATTTCTCCCCAATTTAAGCTTCTCTCTCATTGCTTTCAGTTTCACACTGACTCACCTATCTTGCAACTCAAACTCATCCTCCTTGAAAGCTTGTTATGGTTCCTCAAATTGAGTATTTCCCATCGGGTGGCAAGAATCAGTATACAACTCAAAGGAAATGCCCATAACTGATGTTTGGACCAGAGGAAGTGCCAGAGTAGGAGTCAGGATAGAGAAATTAGGGAGAACCTTGTGATGCAGTCACCAAATACTCAGATCTGGGAAGATTTAAAAAAAAATTTTTTTTTAATTTTTATTGGATGAGAAGATTTTTAAAATTTTTGACTTAAAAAATGAGAACAACATAACTGTATCCTTTGATCTGCTCTCTTATCTGAGGAACACACCCAAAAGGCACAATTGCCCAGTTACAGTGAAAAGCGTTAGCCGCTCGGTCATGTCCGACTCTTTGTGACCGCTTGGACTGCAGCCTTCTGGGTTCCCCTGTCTGTGGAATTCTCCAGGTAAGAGTACTAGAGTGGGTAGCCCTTCCCTTCTCTAGGGGATCTTCCTGATCCAGGGATTGAACCCAGGTCTCCTGCATTGCAAGCAGATTCTTTACCATCTGAGCCTCTTGTGATACCCCCTAGTGAAACCTCCCTCCTAAAGTGTTAGGATCCAAACCGTCCGCCCTCTGCATGGAGACTGCCCTGGGGAAGGGTACCTCCCGCTGCCTTCCACTGGGTATACACCTTCACACAGCGAGTAGCATCTAAGCCTGGTTTCTGTCCTATATTCGAAGGCTCTGGGTAAACGAGGATTGTATGGCTGAAAAAACAGACTCAGCTCCTAAGGCAGTCATGTCCACCTCGCTGGCGCTCAGCATCCTTGCAGCTCATCCTGGAGGAAGTGGGCAGCGGGGGCGTGGGGCTCACACGCAGGGGTGTGAAGGGGCCCCTGCCTGCCTGTGACTCTGCTTCAGACACCAGGCTTGTAAAAGCCAAAACCATCTCGGTAACAGGCATGGGAGACAAACAAAAGAAGGGAGTTTCTGACGTCAACTCCTCATTGGAGATTTTTTTCTTTCACTGAAATGGCCAAGGATCTTAACACCTGTAGACAGCATCTGTCCTTACCTCACAGTTGGAAAGAATCATTTTCGTAAGCTCCCTAAGACAGAGCTTACTCTTCACGCCAGCATCATCCCTGAGGATTCCAGTGACGCAAGCAGACAGCACACGTTCTCAGGGAGCACACTTGATTTGGGTCTCCCGATGATTTACAGAACTTGCTTCGGGGAAGATGAGCACAAAGTGAGGAGAGATGGACATGTGTTAAGAACTATAATCTGAAAGCTGGAAAGGCCAATTAAGATGCTCTGCGTGAAATTTGAAAGGAAACCATTGCAAAAGAATAAAACTTTATTAAGCGTCAGCCCTTCTGGGGCTTTTGCACTCTCCCCCTACTCCCCCCTCCATCTCTCTCATATCCATGAGTGTGTGCATGTACATGAGTGGGCACGCACATGCACACACACACACATGCTGGAATGGATTTTATTCACTCTGATTTTCCAGATGATAAAACTAAAACCAGGCAGGCCGTGTCAAGGTCATAGCCAATAACTAGAGAGATAAGTCTCTAACCTACCCATGTGCATAGCTGTGTTATTCCTGCTTGCAGAACTGCTTATACTTCCTCTGGGTCTGTTTCTTTCCCTCGAATTCAGCAGCTTATTGGCTCCCACGCTTAAACCAGGAAAAAAAAAATAAGAGTGCAGAGGTTAAGAGAGAAGGCTGTAGGGTCAGAGTGTTGAGCTCATTTCCCAGTTCCACTGTCTTGCTGTGCAATCTTGGGCAAGTTACTTAATACCTCCCCCCTTCAGCTTCCTTATCTGTAAAATGGGAGTAATGAGGATGCCATGTGCTTCAGAAACTGTTAAAAAGATTGAAGAAGACAATACAGGTAAAACACTGGAACAGTTCCTGGCATTGTAGGCAAGACATCAACTTTTACTGGGTTAAGCCACTGTGATTTTGGAGTTGTCTGTTTCTGTAGTCATTGCCTATCATAACCGATGTATACGTTTCAATATATATGTTAAATTAATTTTGATTGAGTTATTATGCATGAAAGTTATGTGGCAAGAACTGTTGCTGAAGGGAACTGTGGTTTTGGGGTTCTACTGTATCCCTATAGTCGACCAACTCTCCTGCAAAAAATAATTTTCAGTTGTGTTCTAAAGAGGAGATTTCTCCTGATGAATAACTTTATCTATCAATACATTCATTAGTTGATCATCAATATATCAGCACACCACAGAGCATATAATCCACCCAAGAAAGAATTTTTTTCTCTTATTTCACTCAGGGATTTTAGGAACAAATGATAATTGATCCCATTTTTTCAAAAGAGCCTATGGTACTCACAAATCTTCTATTTTAAACCTTAAAAATATTATGCCTCTAGATGAAAGGTGATATAGATATCTGAATCTAAATAAATAATCAATTTCCAAGAAGTCCAGTTTCAATAAATGATGAGAATCCTAAAACTGAGAAAATCTGTCGTGGGTAATCCCTTCTGAACTGACAGTCTTGTTTTAATTTCCATGAATGCGCCTTACTTACAAATTCTAACGTCCTTTACTGGAGGAGAGACTGCCAGCCTTGACTCTGGGTTTCTGTTGTTTCCTGGTGCGTTCAGGGCTTCCCAGCTGATGCTAGTGGTAAAGAACCTGCCTGCCAATGTAGGAGATGCAGGGGACACGGGTTCGACCCCTGGGTTTGGAAGCTCCCCAGAGTAGGAAACGGCAGCCCCAGGGGGGTGAAAGCATACCACTTCCTGTAGCCTGCAGTTGGCTTCTATAGGTTTGTTTCCCTCAACTCTTTGAAGAAGAGGATGTCCCAATAAGAAATTCACTGGATGTCAGAGCAAAAAGAGAGACCCATCTCTCGCTCTGTCTGCAAAACCAGATGACACACATGTTTGCCACTGTGACTCATGACAAACCATAGTAATCCTCTGCAAAGATATCAAACGACAAACTTTACAAATGCCCATCAGTTGCCAACCCATTCATGGCACATAAACACATAATTAACTTTCTAAACATGGATACCGTGGACATTTAAAAATGCATATTAGTTACTTGATATTCTGCCCATTCCTGGCCACTTATATAAATATTGGCTTGAGAAACTTCTTAAAATGCACAGAATTGCCTTGGTCATCTTCAATAGTAATTGACTAAATAGATAATGAGAGTCTTTTTAAACCAGGTATTATGGACTCAGTAATCTTTAAGGAACTTTTGGGTCACTTTAACCCAAGGTGTCAAGACTTAATTAGAATTTGAAATTCACGGATCATTGACCAAAGCACATAATTGGTCTATGCAGATGCATGACTGCAGATTATCAGTGCAACAGCTCCTTAGAACCACCACTCAAAATAACATGTTTAAGGCGTGTTGATTCATCCACTTGCAATACTTCTCATGAAGAATTCACCATTTTAACAAACTTAAAGGAGGAATTTAAAATTTTTTTTCCCCAGTTGATGTTGGAAAGATTCTCTTTACAAATGAATAACAACTAATTAAAGTAAAAGGAATGATAGAAATGTTTTAAATCATCATTTTTTAATCCAATCCCCACCCATGAAACCATTGATTCAGACAAGACACATCAATGGGACAACCAAAACCATTGCATAAAACATTGTGAGGAGGAAGTGCTAGTCCCAAGGTGTCTTGTGCCATCCCACTGATTAGTTGCTAACTGCAAAAGAATAAAAGAGAAGTCTTTACAGTGGAAAGTTCTGGACTTCTTATCTTAGCACCACTATTGGTGGATCCTGCTCGACGATGTTCTGAGATGTACTATGAGATCTTCTTGTTGACAATGTTTGAGAGTGAAAGTGTTAGTCGCTCAGTCAAGTCCGACTCTTTGCAGCCCATGGACTGTAGCTCTCCAGGCTCCTCTGTCCACAGAGATTCTCCAGGCAAGAATATTGGAGTGGATTCCCTTGCCCTTCTCCAGGGGATCTTCTCAACCCAGGGATTGAACCTGGGTCTCCTGCATTGCAGGGAGATTCTTTACCATCTGAGACCTAACCCTCAGTTTTCAGGAAGTAGAACAATATAAATCTCTCCAACCAGAAACAACCAGGCTAATCCTTGATGGGGGATAATCACCAATGGAGGGGGAAAAGGGTAAGGATTCCGGGATGATAAAAGTGTCCCAGGCTCTGAGAGTAATTTTTTTTAAGATTTGTTCCACAAGAACCAGTGGAATAGTTGCAGAGTCTCTCAAAGTAACTAATTTGAAAAGGATAACATCCATTTGAACACCCAGATCTTGGTATATAAATGAAAATTAGTCTGTATTCATACACATATACATACACCACACAAAATATTGATTTAAATTGAATAGTCTAGCCCATATGACCCAACAATGAGAATTCACCAGAAAACCTAGATCAGCCATTTTCAAAATTTATTGTGTATCAGTCACATGTGGAGTATCTGTTAAAAGTGCTAATGTTTGAAGCTGATTGAGTCAAAAACTCTGTAAGTATCCTGATGCTGTGTAGCTGAATGAAACATAAATGAAAATTCCTGGAAGCCCATACTATTGGGTTCTTGTCCTGAATCCATCTTATGAAATCTTCAGAATGCCATCCAACGTCTCTGGCCTCAGAATCTCCTGGAAAAGATGGAAGCTGATTTCTGAATACTTCTTGTTCTAGAGTCCTTTGCCCATGTCAGACTCTTGCTGCTTTTGCTCTCTGGGTGGCCCAGCATATTAAACATTATTCTCAGTCCATGTATATAGACAACCCCAAATTGTCCTCTGATTGGCTGGACATCCTGAGCTCTTGACTCACGTTTATTCTCAGGACTAAGATTACCATAACAAGACCGGCCTGGACTAATTGGCAGTCTCACACTTGGTTTCCCAGACCTGTGAAGCTGATAATGATTCCACAAAGGGAAGCACTATAAAGAGCTGGGATCAGGTACTTCAGGGAGGCCTCTAAGGGTGGGAAGGGAAAGATTTGTTGAGGGGAGGTAGGAATCTGCCTGCAATGCAGGAGACCCTGGTTCGATTCCTGGGTTGGGAAGATCTGCTGAAGAAGCCCACTCCAGTATTATTGGGCTTCCCTTGTGGCTCAGCTGGTTAAGAATATGCCAGCAATGCTGGAGACCTGGGTTCGATGCCTGGGTTGGGAAGATCCCCCGGAGAAGGGAAAGGTTAACTAATCCAGTATTCTGGCCTGGAGAATTCCATGGGCTGTCTAATCCATGGGGTCTCAAAGAGTTGGACATAACTGAGTGACCCCCACTTTCACTTTCGGGGGACTCCAGGTGAGGAGAACAGCGTGAGCATAAGCACAAGGCTAGAAATGGGCAGGAAGGCTCAGGGGTCACTCTACCGTGATCAGAGCACTTGTGTCCAAAAGTGGTTGGATTCAAAAGTACCCTAGAATTCAGATCAAACTTTAGCTTTGCTTATATTCCAACATCAGAGGCAGCGTTGAAGAGAAAGCTCAGTAAAGAATTTTCCAAGTGTGAAACAACACTACAATCATGCATGAGAAGAAGGCTCTCTCATCAAACTCACACGCGGCATATGCTGTTTAAAATGCACCCTATACATCCACAAGCATAAACATCTGCAAGCAAACAAAGGTAACTAAGTGGGGAAGAGACTGCATGTGCTCCCAGAGACCGCCCTCCCTCAGAAGTGGGCAGCGGATTCGATTGTGCAAGCAGGAGACATTCGGCGGGGACAGGCTTCACTGCCAGCCCAGCCTCTGCCATGGCATGAGTCACAGAACTGGCAGACTCCGAGGACACAGGCAGTCTTAAGACCCTCCACGCCTGCCAGCTCTACTGAGTGGATGGGACCCAACCAATGCCCACTTCTTCGGGAAGGATTATTTTGAATCAAATTTTTCCTTCGGGGGCAAAAAAGACATACACAATTTCCTTTAGGGTAGCTTGATAAAATGTTCCCAAAATTCAAAAAGGAAAAAAAAAAGTCTACTTCACCCACGGCTGGGATTTTCCCTTGATGCAAAATCCTTTAGACTGAAGGGGAGTTTGCTGGCTGCCAACACTCCCAGGACAGGCTGCTGGCACCAAGTTCTCTGAGAAAAGCAGCAGATGGCCTCTGGGGAACCGAGGGAGTCAGCCAAGATTTCCCCGGAGAATCACTGGATGGATGTCCCAATTACTTTGGGCACACGAGCCCTTGGCCCTAACCAAGCCCAACCTTCATTTAGAGATTTAAAGCCTAGGGTCTGTGTGAGTTGTCTGCCACAGAAGAAGATGCTGGTCCCATCCATGTAAGAGGAATCGATTCTTCTCCCCAAGGCTAGCCTTGGTCTTGTGAGGCATCACTATGCCTAACTTCTCCCAGACCTTGAATCAAGAGCTGTTAATAATACTGATTATTATTAATGCTATTAATAATAATTAATAGGTCAACTGACCTTATGGATAGTTTAGAGGGTTCATCTGCCCTGGTCATACCAAGTGGGCTAATTGGTTAGTGCACAATATTTGCTAACTTAAGTGCGATGTGTTTGATCAAATTGGTTAATCTTTTCTGGTGACAGCTTTGTATTTCTGGAGGGGGTTCACAAAAAATAAAAAGAGGGTTTTGTCTTTTACCTAGAGCAGCCAGGACTTGAGCTTAAAACAGGATTTAGCCTGAACCAGCTTACATTCATTGGATACTCATTCCGGTAAGGCGTCTACTATTCTAGGATGAAGCAAACAAACACAGAATATTACAAAAAAAAATGAAGCATGGCCAGAGCTCTCTTTTAAAAATCATCAATAAATAGGTATTGATGGGTACTGGTTCTGATCAATACCATATTCCAAGACGTTGAGTGAATGAGGGAGAGTGTTCTTTATCTCAAGGATGCTTTGATCTGCCAGGGGAGCTAAGACTTACACAGGAAATACCGTGTGAGGAAATAACAGCAGGCATCATTTTTAGCCCTTTGGATCAGCTTTAGGGCTTTGGAACAGAAAAGGTACCATTTTCCCACGTGTCTGTGTGTTTCATTTCAGGGTTTTGAAGTTTGACTGTCTCTTCAAGGAAAGCCTCTAATATCCACTAGACTTAATAATGTGGACACCTGTTGGAGAAGATGGATGCCATTCATCCATCACTCAGGAAAAGAACTGTTAATCATCTTAGCTGAGCATTTCAAGCTCGATGCATTACTGAGTTGTTGCAATGTAGGCTGTGAGGCCATTCATTCATTTTGGAAAACTTCAGAGATACAGCTCTTTGCTTGATAGATATGAATGTGTTTTGCATTGTAAGTTTCTGTTTTCCTTATTGCTCTTCTACTTTCAAAAACATCTTTGTACTGAAGGCAGAGAGGACATCACGGAAACGGGAAGTAAAACTGAGCAAGGACCTGAGTCTCCTACCCAGCCCTGCACGTGCCTGGCTGTCACTTGGTGACCCTGCTCTCTCGGCCTCCATTGCCATAGAGCTCATCTCTGGATGTCCAAATCCTCTTCCTCATTCAAGACTTCCATCAGAAACCACATCTAGGAAGAATCCCCTTCCAAATCTCCATCTCAAGCAAGTACAGTCTTTCCCTAGAACATTCACTGATTTTCTAACAGCATTTAGCACTTCTTCCCACATATAAACTTAGGCACTTATATATTGGTTTCTACAGTACATAAACCACACATCTTGTAAACATCATAACATCCCCTGCTGCATCTAAAATCTATCACAGTGTCTAAAAGCACTCCACATTTAGCAAATGCTTATTGCAAATATTTATTGGAGGAATAAATGAATTAATCAACACAGGGAGATTCTTCTGAAGAATCTAACATGTATATCAATCAGGACACAAAAATGGGAACAACATCGTGCATATAACTGAAGCAGATTTACACCCTAGATAAAAGTGGTCAATACTTCAAATCATTGCTCAGTTCACTTGGCTTAGTCTATTGGTTTGCTAGGCGCAGAGATCGGGCTAATCAGCATACAAACAGAGGAACTCTATTTTGACCATCCATCTCAAGACTGCTTATTTAATAAGCACTTCTTCCTTTATTTCCCTTGAAATTGGGAGGAAAAATTGGGAAATGGCCCTATTAAAATGTGGAAGTTTAGTGGGAATGTGTTGTGGACAAGGCTCTCTTTAGCCTATGATTTGAAATCCAGTCCTACTGATAAATTTTTAAATAAGAAAGGTGAAATATCAATAAAGTAGTACTGCCCCACCCAACTATTAAGATAAATAAAGTAGATATTAATAAGGTGGGGGAGAAATAGGAATTCCCTGGTGGTCCAGTGGTTAGGGCTCCAAGCTTCCACTGCTGGGAACATGGGTTGATCTCTGGTCAGAGATCTAAGATCCTATCTGTTGCACATAAAACAAACAAAACATGAGGGAGAAAAGACATAAAATCAGGTGATCTACCAGCATGCTGAAATGAATATTGGTAAAATGGCATGACTATTAACTGGAATGCCTTTTCCCCAATGACCAAACCTCAGGTATAACAGCTACCATTTCCTGAGTGCCTACTATATGCCAGGCAAGTGGAAAGCCCTTTTAATATAGTGTCTCACTTATTCACCACAGCGCCTCCAAGTCAATATGATTATTCCCATATTACAGGGAAGGAAACCAAAGCTTGTGAAGGTTAAGAAACTCTGCCAGCTAACATAGCAAGAGTGTGCCTTAAACATTCTCAACTACCACCTTCTGCCCTAAAAGCACATCTTGGGATTCTCCATTTCTTGAATATTCACAGGCTTAGACACACACGTGTCCCAGCTTAGCCTCACCTCAACTCTCTTATTAATCAGGGCCAACTTTAAAGGACTGACTTGTGAGGCTGCAGCTGAGAAGCAGAAAAAGGCCCAAGAGCTGCTGTCCTCAGTACATGAAGTGAACAGCTCACAGTGAGGCATCTCATAGTTGACTGTGGTGTATATTAATGTTCCTGACTCCAATGAGCTCTCCTACTACACCGTGCTTTTGTTTTGCATGAAAAGAAAAGGGCAATCAAGGCATGCATTCACCATGTATAGATTAAGACCCTCCTGCTATTTAAGCTATGGGCTTCCCTCATACCTCATTTGGTAAAGAATCTGCCTGCAATGCAGGAGACCCTGGTTCGATTCCTGGATTAGGAAGATCTCCTGGAGAAGGGATAGCCTACCCCCTCAGTATTCTTGGGCTTCTCTTCTGGCTCAGCTGGTAAAGAATCTGCCTGCAATGCGGGAGCCCTGGATTTGATCTCTGGGTTGGAAAGATCTTTGAGGAAAACAAGGACCAGGTCTTCCTTCTGTCACACTCTTCCTCCTCCAAAGTGCCCTCCTGTGTGCCCCGTTCCACAGGGAAGAGCCCACACAAAACACTTGGCACTGGGTGACCCCGGGACCCAGGAGGCTTGGTTTTTCTAGACAAAATTCAGCTGAGTCAGTAGCCTAAAGAGAGATGAACCTGGAAAAGCTTCAGCTAAGCAAAGATCCCTCTCTTTCAGCAGGCATAACTGAGTTCTGATCGCTCACATACTGCACCAGCTGCCTTGAAAAGAACCTGTAGGGACCTCCCTGGTGGTCCAGAGGTTAAGAATCCACTTGGCAATGCAAGGGGCATCGGTTCCATCCCTAGCTGGGGAACTAAGCCCGCGGGCCACAACTGGAGAGCCCATGGGCCATGACGAAAGATCCCAGATGAGGCAACAAAGATCGTGCAGGCTACAACTAAGACCCAATGCAGCAAATAAATAAGTTAGTGTGTGTGTGTGTTTTTTAAGGGCCTGTAAATCCATCCCAAATCTGGCTGTTGGGCGAAAGTCCTGGTGAAGCACACACAGGCCTCTGGGAACATCAGCCTCTCCACCCCCAAGAGCTCCATACTGCCTGCTGGGGAGGGAGGACCATCCTCCAGGCTCTGTGGGCTCTGCTGTCTGCTCAACACGCCTGCAAAGGGCAGAGGCAGTCAGAGCAGACGTGAGCCTGGTCACCGCGGTGTGTAAATCCTTGCATCTTGAACCACGCCATTTTGCAATCATCTGTTTTGCTCATCAGTACATCAAGAGCGTGCTTTCTTGTTATCCTAGGCATATGGTCACGGCAGCTTTCGATGTAGCCCAAATAAAGTTCTAAATATGAACTCACAATAGCGAAGTCAGCAAAGCGAGAGGTGGTTCATCTCTGGGTGCTCGAATTTGCATCTCAATGTGAGAGGCAGGACTTCAGAGGCCAAGGATTAATAGAACTAATCACCTTATTTCCCCTAAAGGTTTGACCCTGGGTGTGATTTGTGTCCACTAAGCGGATATAATGATGACCAATCCCTTTTATTAATGCAGCTAAAAATGGAACCCATGCAAGAGCTTATGTAACTTAAAACAACACACGACAACCAAGGACTGCTTCTCCCATGAGCTCTTAGAGCCAGAGTTAAATTGGCAGCTAATGAAAAGTGTAAATTTGGGGGCCTTTCTCTTCCTATCTCACTGCTCCTTCATTTGTTAGGTCTTTCAGCTTCAAGAGCATAAGAAAAATATGAAAACACAAGGTGAAGCCAGTTTTATGAACATTTTTAACATAAATCTTTCCAACTAAGTCTTTGGTGCCCACGGCTAAGTGTTACTATTATTAGAAAAATTCTATTATTTTCTATTTTATTCTATTAATTTCTATTTTTTCTATAAATTACTGTTAGAAAAAATTGTAGCAGTTAATTTGTCAGATGTCTGTTATTCTGAAGACTCACATTTTACATAGTAAATAATAATATAAAAAAATCTTTAAAAATTCTATATTGCAGGATATAATATTGTTTTCATGTCTCTCAAGCCAGAAAATTGCAAAAAAAAAAAAAAAAAAAGCAAAGCAAGGAGACATTGTTTGCATATAAAATGTTGTAGGCTTGTACATAAGCTTGGGGGAAAAACATACATATTTACTCATGAATCCCACCTCAGTTGCACCCTTGCTCGTTTAGAAGCTGTGTTTAGCTTTCAAAATCACTGGACGTGTTGTTTCACTTGTTGATCTTTCCATGACATTTTAGGAAAGATATTTTTAAAGCCTAAGACAAGTCAAATGGTTTCTTTAGAATTACTTAGTTCTCAGTTGTTATGTAGTTGCTTGATTGAATCTGATGAATGATTTTTGAAAGAAACACTCACTAAATTTATGAACCGAAAATTTTACAAACTGGCATGTCTAGACTGAAGGGTGTACATCTCTGCTCTGCAGTCACATTTCGCTTGTTCTGCACAGTGGGATTTTAATTTTGTTTAAGTTTATTTATTGCTAACTTTTAAAAATCAAGTGATTTTCATTTTTAAAATTCTCATTTTCTGATTTCTTTGGTGGGGAAAAAACCCATTTTCTGACAACCCTGGACCTCCATTACCACCACAGGCAGGATCTGAGTGGCAGGGGCCTGTTTTAAGAGGAACTTCGGCCTTCAATTCATCGTCATCCCTGCCCGGTCTGCTCACTCACCTGTCTCCCACCTGGGCCCCATAGGCACTTCAGTTTGCAGGTCCCGATGTAGACACAGCTTGAATGTCTTCCCAGCCTCAGGTGTCCTGCCATGAGAAGCTCCATGCCATCATAGATGTGGAAGATGATTATGAGTCAAGCAATTTGGCCAGGTAAATAAAAAAGTAGAAAAGGTCACTAATCTCTTCTAATGGAAGGATAGAATAATAAGACAAATAACAAAGTGAGAAATAAAATGTTAGCTAGTGACACGAATGGTTGTCAGTCTCTAAAAAGGTTTTACTTAAGCTGAGACCTGAACGACATGAACTCCTGGAGGAGAGAACATTCTGGCTGAAGAGACTAGCTGGTTTCAAGTAGAAGGATGAGGATGTGTGGGGTGGGCAAGGGGCAGAAAGGTCTGGGAGACTTCCCTGATGGTCCAGTGGCTAAGACTCCACACCCACAATGCAGGGGGCCCAGGTCCAATCCCTGGTCATGGAACTAGATCCCACATGCCACAACTAAGACCTGGCAACCAAATAAATAATTTTTTTTTTTTTTTTAAAGAAAGAAACGAAAGGTCCATTGACTTAGCACAGGATGAGTGAGGCAGAGAGTTGTTCAAGATGATGTCTGTGAACTCAGCAGGGGGGATACCATATGGTTCTCTTACAAGAGAATTCCTTATAGAATTTGAATTTTATCCAAAGAATGATGGGAAATTCAGAGCAGGATCTAAACAGGGGAATAACATGGAAGAAGCTATATCTTAGAAAGCTCATTCTGACTGCTAGATTGAGAAGGATTGAGGGAAGGGGGGAAATGTAAACCGGGAGAGTTCAGCGCTGTGTTGAACATAAGTCAAGATAGTGGCTCACTCCCTGTGCCGGAGACATCAATTTAATTGTTCTGGAATAAGACCTAAGAAAAATGCTTTATCTTTATTGCTTTACTTTTATTTTATCTTGGAGTATTACCGATTAACAATGCCGTGATAGTTTCAGGCAGACAGCAAAGGGACTCAGCCACACATATACACAGATCCATTCTCCCCCAGACTCCCCTCCCATCCTGGCTGCCACATAACACTGAACAGAGTGCCCTGTGCTATACAGTAGGACCTTGTTGGCTTTCTATTTTAAATATGGCAATGTGTACAGGTCGATCCAAACTCCCTAACTATCCCTTCTCCCCATGTTTCCCGCTGGCAACTATAAGTTGGTTCTGTAAGTCTATGAGTCTCTTTCTGTTTTGTAAAGAAGTTCACTTGTATCATTTCTTTTTAGATTCTGCATATAAGTGATATCATAGGATATTTCTCCTTCTCTGTCTGACTCACTTCACTCAGAATGACAGTCTCTAGGTTCATCCATGTGGCTGCAAGTGGCATTATTTCATTCTTTTGTTTAGTTTTGTTTTCTTAATTAATTTTTTTAATGGAAGGATAATTGCTTTATAGAATTTTGTTGTTTTCTGTCAAACCTCAACATGAATCAGCCATTCAGTTGAATTCAGCTCAGTTCAGTCACTCAGTCCTGTCCAATTCTTTGCAACCCCATGGACTGCAGCACACCAGACCTCCCTGTCCATCACCAACTCCCAGAGCTTACTCAAACTCATGTCCACTGAGTCGGTGATGCCATCCAACCATCTCATCCTCTGTCGTCCCCTTCTTCTCCTGCCTTCAATCTTTCCCAGCATCAGGGTCTTTTCAAACAAATCAGTTCTTCACATCAGGTGGCCAAAGTATTGGAACCTACTCACCAAAGAGAGAACAGAGCTGGGTGAATGGCATGACACCTCCGGCTACGGGCGAGGTCTCCCTGAAATGAACAAGTTTTTAAAGCAGCAACGCTACCCGGGACAGGGCACCTCTATTGCACTGCCGTCTGAGGAAGAGGCTTGCGTGGCTCAGAAGGCAGATCAACAGAACGCTGACCATCAGAGACTCTAGTTCAGAGTCTGAACCATCCAGAGGACAGGAGTCTCAGGTTGCGTCATTATTAACTGAGCCATCACTATGTGCCAAGTGGCCTACGAGGAGCTTCCTCAGGCTGCCCACTCCCATCCTCACAGAAACGTCTAATTACGGTCTTATCCCCATGGGATAGGAGAACAGAGGCGCCTCCAAGAGGTCAAGTGACTTGCCCTAGGTTACACAGTTGGTCACTGGGAAAATGGGGCATTTTAAAAATGAGGTTTTCATTATTACCATACAATGTAAATCACTTCTCAGTCTTTTGGATAAGATTACGTGTAGTGTAGGGGCTTCCCAGGCGGCACAGTGGTAATGAACCCCCCTGCCAATGCAGGAGATGTGAGAGAAGCAGGTTGAATCCTTGGGTCGGGAAGATCCCCTGGAGGAGGAACTGGCAACCCCTTCCAGTATTCTTGTCGGAGAAATTCCAAGGACAGAGGAGCCTGGTGGGCTACAGTCCACGCGGTTGCAAAGAGTCAGATATGACTGAGCAGAAATGTAATACATGGTCATTCAGTTCACAAAGCAGGGTGAAGAGGAGGGCAAAGATCAGGAGAAGTGGTTGGGGGAGGAACTGAAGCTTGGTGGGACCATGAAAGGTGAGCGGAATTTACATGGGAAGAGAGGAGAGGAGGTGCTTTTCAAATGGGGCAGAGAGAGAAAGCGGGGATGGGAGGGCACCCCGTGTGTCCAGAGGACCTAGCAGAGGCCTGTCTGGCTGTGATGAGGGCTCAGCCTACAACATGCAGAAGCAGAGAGACACCTCCCGGTGCCAAGCAGCAAAGGAAGCCCCATCTGTTGAATCATTGCCTCTTAGCGGCTACGGCACAACCCTGAGGAAATGAACGGGAGCCTTCCTGCTGCTGTCAAGGGCGTTCTCCTGGATGATTGACAGCTCTGCCGCCAGGCCCTGGTTCCTTCTGGAGGCCCTGACCCCTGCGAGCCCCTGCCACCACAGACCAAGCAAGAGCATGTATTGCCTCCTTCTTTTACTTCTGGGTTCTGCAGCTGCTGGATGGCCGTCTCGGCTGCCTTGAGTGTAAACCTGAACTTCTCAGGTTGGTGGGGGTCAAAGCGCCACAGCTGGGGCAGAGCTGGGGAAGTGGTCCTTCCGAGGCTGATCAGCAAAAGCCCCGTGACCCCACGGCTGTCCCCTCCTTCCAGCCTGTTCTTCACTTGGTGGGCTCTGGACTGCATCCTTCAATGGCCACCCCCTGCTTTGCGACAGCTGGAGTGGTTACCCAGAATCCCAAGGAGGTGACGGGATCTCTTGCGTTCAGGAGCACAGGGCCATTATCCTAACTGGAAAGCAAACGGAACCATCAGTGCATAAATTCCCAATTTGTCCCTCCGTGCCAGACAGCTCTAGAAAGCCCAGGCCAGCATGGTTCCCGTGCCTTGTTCAAGGATGTCTGTGGCTTTCGAAGAATTCAAGTTTTGTCTTCCAGTCAAAGAGACACTCAAAGTTAAGTTTCTTGGGGCTTGTTAGCAACATTTGTGACAGCTTCAAACTGGAGCTGAAGGATGTGTCATGGAGAATTCTAGAAGCCAGAGACTCTGGGGGATTCAAAATAAGAGCCACTACCCTACAAGCGCTTACAATTTGCCTCCCTGTTGCATATAAATCATCTTGGTTAATTTTATTTAATTCTAACAACAACCCTTTCATTCAGTCATTAAGTATACATTTGTGAAGTGCCTGCTATGTCCCAGACACTCTGTTCTAGTGGATGGAGACATAAAATAAATATGATGAATTTACATGTATTCCCCATCCCGATCTCCAGCTAATAAAAATAAGTGAAAATAAATAAATAAATAAAATTTGTATTTAGAATTAAAAAAAATAAAAAATAAATATGATGAATAGGTAACCCGTAGAGTGAAGTAGGAGGTGGTAAGAGCTATGGAAATAATTGATGTAGAAGAAAGGGGTTCCAGAATCCTGGAGTGTGGCAAGGATGGGGTGCCCAGATCTCACTGAGAAGATTCTTTTTAAGAAACACAGGGAGAGGGCTTCCCTGGTACCTCAGTGGTAAAGAATCTGACTGCCAATTCAGGAGACATAGGTCCCATTCCTGGTCTGGGAGGATCCCACAGGCCACGGAGCTAGACTGGGCTCTTGGGTCACAACTATTGAGCCTGTGCTCTAGAGCCCCAGAGCTGCAAATACTGAATCCCATGCATTCCAGAGACTGAGCTCCGCAACAAGAGAATCTACCACAATGAGAAGCCCATGCCCCTTGGCTAGATAGTAGCCCACACAGTCACAAAGACCAAAAAATTAATTTAAAAAGAAAAAACCCAGGGAGAGTAAGAGGGGGGGACCCATGCTGTATCACGGGGGAAGGATGATACAGGCAAAGACAACCAATGCTGATTTGGGTCAACACAACAAGGAACATAAAAGAAAAAACAACTTTTTGAAAGAATGTTAAAGAGTGTATTGAATCTAAGATAAAGTGGAAATTAGGTATTATTTGTGTAATAGGCTTCCCTGGTAGCTCAGATGGTAAAACGTCTGCCTGCAATGCAGGAGACCCAGGTTCAATCCCTGGGTTGGGAAGATCCCCTGGAGAAGGAAATGGCAACCCACTCTAGTACACTTGCCTGGAAAATTCCATGAACAGAGGAGCCTGGTAGGCTACAGTCCATGGGGTCGCAAAGAGTCAGACGTGACTGAGCAACTTCACTTTACTTTGTGTGATAGGCAGAATAATGACCTCCTGAGAGTAGTCCATGTCTAATCCCAAGAATCTGTGACTAGGTTCATTTATATAGCAATGGGGAATTAAAATTGCACATGGGATTAAGGATGCTAATCAGCTGATGTTAAAAAATGGAGATTACCCTGGATTATCCAGGTGAGCCCATGTAATCATCAATGGTCTTTATGCATAGCTCAGTCAGTAAAGAATCTGCCTGCAATGCCGGAAACCTGGGTTCGATCCCTGGGTTGGGAAGATCCCCTGGAGAAGGGAATGGCCACCCACTCCAGCATTCTGGCCTGGAGAATTCCATGGACTGTATAGTCCATGGGTTTGCAAAGAGTTGGACAAGTGAGCAAATTTCACTTTCAGCCCAGCTGAAACCCTGATTTCAGTCCAGGGAGAATTCCAAGGTATGGAACTGTAAAGTAATACATTTGTATTCTTTTATGTCACAGCACAAGCATGAATGCTAAGTTGCTTCTAGGGGATCTTCCTGACCCAGGGATCGAACCACTTCCTGCACTGGCAGGCAGGTTATTTCTTTACTGCTAATGCCACCTGGGAAGCCCCCTTTATGTCATGGAGTTTGTGGCAATTTGTTCAACCCCTATAGGAAATCAACACAAGCACATAGACAAAAACTTCCCGAAGAACCATCACCCTAGGGCTTCAGGACACACAGGCAATGGGAAGTTGGTTAATTTCTTGGGATCACCCAGGACAAACCAGCTTCACCAGTTTCTTTTCTTGGGTCATCTCTCTCTCCATTCAGATTGTATCTTTGTTTGAAGAACATCACTGCCTGCATGGATGATTCTGAGTAAGAAAGAAGAAAGCGGAGGAAGGTGGACTCTGAGTGGTGATGGGGGCCAGGGCTTGCCAGGTCTCCTAGGCATCTGAGACAGATGTGCACTCCACAGAGAAGATACAAAAACCCCCGATTTACCAAGGAGAAAACTGAGAGATTAAGTAACTTCCCCAAGTTTAGGCAAGCAAGATGTTACTCCAATCCTCTTTGTCTTAAAGTCCTTGCTGTTATAAACTCAGCCACATGACTCAGAAGAAAGGAAGGATGAAGACTGACTCCTAGTGACCCCATGACAGCATTTGTATGTCACCAACCCCCCGTAGTAGTTTGTTAAGGTGGCCCCATTTGTTCATGTCACTGTGCTAGTCAAAAGTATTGCAGCCTTTATTTAAAAAACAACAACAAAAAGTTCTTATTCCAGGATTTAACTGGAGCTGGGCCACACCATAGCATAATCCTTCACTCATTCTCATTCCCTTCCTCTCTTCCTCTGTCTTCCCCTCACCCCCTGCCTTGGTTCCATTACTGAGGGACCAAATGGATGCTTCTGACTTTCCAGCTATAGATTTTGTGCAACTAAATAAGAAACTTCTACACAATTTAGCTGGATTTGCTCATGACCTGACTGCATTTTTAACTACCCTGAACCTGAGCCTCTGTGCTTCTTCCCATCCTCTAAGCTTCAAGTTGGTCTTCTCTCCATGTGTATGTAGGTAGCAGACCCTCTGTTATTTCTGCCTGCCAGCGTTCCTTTCCTCTTGCTAGAAGAGTCCTAATTTTTCCATGGGATACCCCCAATGTATCCAGTCTCGGTAGCTCTGTCAATCAAGGTGTCACACCCTCTCCTGGCTCTAGATTCAAGCTCAGCCAATCAGACTTGCAGCATTTGAATGTAGCAAGCATGAACCAAGCATGGAAAATGGTTGAAGCTGGTTCATCCTGGAAGCTCTAAAGAGATCAACATATTCCATGGTATGTGTCTTTCCTTGAGGCCATGAGTGTTTGGGGAGTTTTCTACAGATATGATGATCCTGTTTTCATTTTTTCTAAGATTCAGCTCTCTATAGTATTGCAAAATGATTTTAATTTCCCTTGCTTATGTTAACACAAGTCAGCGTTGGATACTTGCAATTAAAATAAACAAACTTGGGAATTTCCTGGTGATCCTGAGGTTAGGGCTCTGTGCTTCCACTGCAGGAGGCACAGGTTCGATCCCTGGTTGGGGGAGCTAAGATCTTGCAGGCTGTGCAGTGCAGCCAAAAACAGAAAATAACTGATAAATCCTTGACTCTTGAATAACTAACTTAATTTACTTGGACTTTAATACTTTGTATTTCAAAGACTCTTACCTCTCTGTGTAACTAAATAAGACTCTACCCACCATTAAGATGGAGATTTTGCTTAACATGGAGTATATTTTTCTCTACGTGTGTGTTTTTTTCTAATACTAAACCCCATGTTAGGAATAAAGCAGTCCGTCTGGCAGTTTATCCGGTAACCAGAATCTCACCTTTATTTAGTCAGCTTGTTATGGTTGTTGTTGTTTTGTTTGCTTGTTTTGGAGAAAGTAAATTGAGATTTGGTCTAAAATGTCAAGCCAGGATCCAAAAGAGAGAATTTCAAAGCATAAAGACCTTAACAAAGGAAAATTCTGCCACTGGAGGAGACAAGTGGACAGGGGCCTGACCGAGACTCTTTCTAACCATCACACATACCCAAGCTCCAGCTCCATGACAGGAAGAAATGCTATTAAGTGCAAAGATATGCATCATCCCCATTACTCATCCTTTTAACTTAAAAATAGCTTTCCACCTAGTGGGTCCAGTTTTCCTAGAGGACGGCATTAAGGACATTAAGGACAGGCTTTTCTTCCTGAAAGAAGAGCTCCTGAGAGCTGAGGATGGCATATTCATTTCCTTTGCCTCCACCGCATCGGGGCTGGTTCTGCTCCCTGCGCCTACCAGCCTCTATCAAGTCCTCAAGCCTAATCAAATGTACCGGAAAGAAGTCAAAAAGCCCTCACCCAACTGGCCAGGAGACAAGCTCTCTTCTCAGCCTTCAAGGACAGCCACAGGCTTCCTGAAAAGAGTTTGCCTTCAATGTTTTGCAGATGGGTAATTTCTTTAAAAAAAAAATTATTCTTAAATTATTTTATCAGCTTATAAAGTCATCTTCAGGGATTTCTCTTATTAGAGATTTTTAAGTGTCCTTTGCATGTAAGTATATGCAGAAAATATTTATTTATTATTTTTAAAATTAATTTTTACTGGAGTATAGTTGCTTTAGAGTGTTGTGTTAGTCTCTACTATACAGCAAAGTGAATCAGCTATTAAGTGTCCTTTTTTCGCAATTTTATTTGTTTATTGACTGTGATGGGTCTTCGTTGCTGTGCAGGCTTTTTCTCCAGTTGCAGCGAGTGGGGGCCTCTCTCTAGCTGCGGAGCATGGGCTTCTCAGCGTGCTGGCTTCTCGCGTTGCAGAGCGCCGGCTCCAGGCTCTCGGGCTCCGGGAGCTGCAGACGTGGGCTCAGTAGTTGTGGGTCACAGGCTCAGTCTCTCTGCGGCTCACGGAATCTTCCCCGACCAGGGGCTGAACCCGAGTCTCCTGCGTTGGCAGGCAGCCTCTTTACCCCGAGCCACCAAGGGGGCCCAAGGGTCCTTTTTAACAAGCAGTCATCCGCAAAACATGGCAAACAACTCTTGGTCAAATTTTCCTCCTGATTATTATAATACAAAATTATGATGGTGGAGAATTTGAAGCTTAGAGGGATTTGAATCCCATGACATTTTGTTTCCTCAAGGGAAAAAACAGTCCAGCCCTCATCTAACAATGTCTCTTCATTGCTCTGAGCCAGTTCCTCCTCGGTGTTATCTGAGTTTGGCAAATTCACCAGGAAGACAAGACTCCAATGCCCACACTCTTCAATCTTTCTGGAACCTTATTTATATCTCTATGTCAACAGAGTGAAGAGAAGATGATGTTTCATTTGGAGTAGCCCACAGCTACTGGCAGGCTCCTTAATTAGTGTCTGTGACCAGTTAGCATTGTTTAGATTTCGTTCAACACGCTTACCCAGAAACTCGCTCCTTCTCGGCTGCCGTGGTGGGCGCCAGCTGTCTTTAATCTCCCAGGACCCAATTCACAGACCAAAAATTCTGTTATGAGCACCACTGTCTGAGAGTGGGTATTTGTTTATTTTCTGCTGAAGAGACAACTTTTATACATCTCTGCCATTAAAAATAAATAAGTCGATAAGTAAATACGCAGACCCACACAACCGGCAAAATCCGGAGCAGCTCACTTCCATCTAAACCAAAGTCAAAGTTTGGTTCATGTGGAAATGGCACCTCTTATTGGTTAAGAAAATACTCCTCTTCTCTTGGAAATAATAAACTCAACTCGGAATCCTGTTTTGAAGACTAAAACATATCCCTGACAAAGAAGAAAGACAAAGAAGCTTACGGTCTCAGACAAAGAGGTCATAATTTCTGTTGGCCATGCCACGCACATTCCATTTCTCATAAAATTTCTGCTACTGACCGGTACCTTCATCCATCTTCTGTTGTCCTAAACGTGTGAACAGAAATGTCTGCAGACTGTATTCGCCTGAACACGCAGATGCTTTCCACTCTGGCAGTACTTGGGGAAACAGGGCCCAGGATGTCGTTGCCAAGGTTACGTGCAGCTGGATGCCAGAAGTGAGGCGACCCCAGGGGCCCTCACGAGGCACCTTGTACCATGGCCTCTGTTTCTGTGACATCATCATCTCATAACCCCAGCGCTCAGGACAGTCTCAGGCACGCAGTGGGTAGAAGGCTTCCACAGAAACAGAACGACTAGAACAGACAAGAAAACTGTACATGATCCTACGTCTTCCAATATCGTTTCAACATAGAATTAGGTCACAGGTATCAGAAGGATTCCGAGAATGCCATTCCACGGCTGCACAGCACCAAGGATAAACCGGCACAGAGAGCTGGAGACGGATGACAGCATGAAGGGCCATTAGTGAGTCCCTGAGAGGCGAGAAAATGCAAGTGCAGCCCTGAGCCCAAGAACGGAGCTCTGAGAGAAGTGGTAGATACTGTGAACGTCTGTGTGAGCTTCTGCAAAGCAGCCAGACTATTTAAAAAAAAACAAAAAAAAAAGGAGAGAAGGTCAAGGCAACAAACAGAACACAAAGAGGGGGAAACATTCTGTAAAGATTTATAAATATATTTATAATTTGCAGAGAAGTTGATAGTGAGAGGTGGAAAATCCTGGGATGCTGAGTGAGTGATGTGAAAAATGTGAGCCTAGTCCTGACTGGGCTTCTCTGGTGGTGGCTCAGATGGTAAAGAATCTGCCCGCAATGCAGGAGACCCATGTTCAATCTCTGGGTTGGGAAGATCCCCTGGAGAAGGGCATGGCTACCCACTCCAGTATTCTTGCCTGGGAAATCCCATGGACAGAGGGAGCCTGGTGGGCTACAGTCCATGGGGTCACAAAGAGTCAGACACAACTGAGTGACAATCTTGATCCTGGTACAAAGATGAAATGAGAAACAGTCCCATGTGGCCTCAGCTAATTCACTCCTCAGAATGGAATATTGGGGTAGGGGCTTAGAAAACTGACCATCATCTTTGGTGGGGCTTCACTGGCCCCACAAAGAGCTCCTCCAGGAATAAAAAAATTAAATAAATAAAGGAAAAGCTAGTTGCAAAATGTTTGTGGCCATGGTTGGATATATTCAAAGGAGTTGCCCCTTTTTATAGTTCTTACAGATACTCATGGATAGAAGCATGAAAAGCTGGAAAATGGAATGGTACCCTTAATCAACCATCTGGGTCCTTAAGGAAAATATGTGCACAGAAAAGAAAGTAAGGCAATTTTTTTTTTTTATTCCAGGAATGTGTATTAAATACCCTCTATGTGTCAGGTGTAGGTGGTAAGGACACAGTCCCTGCTCTCATGAGACTCATATTCTACCTCCAAATTCATTGAGAAAAGTGTGACCTCAGTTTAGCAACCCAGGCTGCCTGCTCTGCCTGTCACTATCCCAGAGACCACCCTGAGATGTGAGAATGGCTACACCTGCCGCTCTCAATGGCGAACAAGAGAAAGTGAAAGACGCCGAACGTTTGCCCTCACAGTGAAAGCAGAACTGGCGAAGGCCACCTGTCCCAGCAAGGGAGGAGGGGAGGAAGCTGCCACAGCCTGGCAACGACCTTGGGATGCAGAACAGAGGATAGTGCTGGGCCCCAGACCCTGGGCGGGCACCCCAGGGACCTTGCCAACCTCGGGAACCCCGGAGGGATCAGTACGAGTCCACATCCATTCATGCTATTGCTATCCAGTCACGAAGTCATGTCTGACTCTTTGTGGCCCCAAGGACCGTCACACACCAGGCTCCTCTGTCCGCCACTATCTCCTGGAGTTTGCACAAATTCAGGTCCATTGAGCCGGTGATGCAGTCTCACCATCTCATTCTTTGCTGCCCCCTTCTCCTTTTGCCTTCAATCTTTCCCGGCATCTGGGTCCTTTCCAATGCTAGGGCTCTAACTCAGCACAGCAGGGAGCTGAAGCCTCCAGGTAGTGACAACCTAAATGTCCTAAAACTGAACCGATTCCTGAAAACTCCTCTTTGGGTCTTAGAAGTTGGAAAGAAAGAAGAGAGGTGCCATGAATTTTCTAGCTCCCCAAATCAAAATTCAGTCTCATTTTGTTTTTTGTCCTATTAACCCATGTGTTTTGACAGTCACACCAATGACCCGCAAGGTTCCTTGTCAAGGGACTCCTTCGAAGAACTGCACATAACTCTTACCAAGATTCTCACCTTGTCTCTTCTAGCCAACAAGATGGTCAGTCTGAGCCCACAACACCAGCTTTTTTGGCCATGTGGCATGCGGGATCTTCTCCAACCAGGGACTGAATCCCTGTCCCCTGCTTTGGGAACACAGAGTCTTAACTACTGAACTGCCAGGGAAGTACACACAATGCCTTTTAGATACCTATTTTAAGTCTCTCGATTCTCTGACCCAACCACCAAGGTCAGTATTCATGCAAATAACAGAGTCAGTAACATAAAATGCTTCAACATGACATTGAAAATAGAAGAGTCCCCATTATTTTCACCTTGTCCTTGGGTTCCAAAATCATCATGTAAAAGAAATTAAACTGGTCTTCAGCACTGTTCATGGTCTTGACTCTATCTTTTTGATCTTGAGCTATAATTTGTCCAATGTATACTTTGTACCCTGCAGTTTTCCTGCCAGCTCCAGCTCCTGGCTTCACCTGTGGATTCCTTTACGTTGGCTTCAAAAGCGCAGCCTCCACCTGGTCTGGCCTACCTCCTTTCCAACCTGTTTATATAGCCCCTCCTCGCATCCCACCTCTTCCCTGTGTCTTTCTCCGGCCGACTCCAGTCCATGGCTAAACTCATAGCTATGAGCTTTCTGGACCCAGTTCCAAAGGATGTGTATGTGAGTTTCCCCACCTCCACCCCCCACCCCCAATCCAACATACAAGTCTCCAATACCGGCTGGGTACCCTGCTGTTTGGCTTGATTCTGACGCTGCCTGCCTGGAGATGGTATCAGATCCCACAGGGTAAGGGCTCAGTCTCTCGAGACTCACCCCCTTCCACCACCCCGTCAGCCACCAGTTATAAGTTTAGGTCATTGCCTGTGCTTCTGATTGACTAGCTGTAGGTTGGAAAGTTCCACGACCTCCTCCTAGATAGATTGATTCACCAGGGCAGCTCACAGAAATGAGAGGAACATTTAAATCATTAAATCACTGGCTTATTATGAAAGGATGTAACTGAGAAACAGCCAGATGGAAGAGATACCTGGGCAAGGTAGGGGGAAAGGGCTTGTGCATCCGTGCCCTCTCCAGGCGGGCCCTTCTCTCGGAATCCCCAGGCATTCGCCAACCCAGAAGCTCTCCAAATCTCATCCTTATGAGTTATTATGGGGGCTTTGTTGAATAGGCACGATTGATGGATGAAATCATCAGCCACGGGCAACTGATTCGACCTCCAGTCTTTCTCCTCTCCCCTAGAGGTGTGTGTGTGGGAAGTGGGGAAGGGAGAAGGGGCACTAAAATTTCAGCCCTCCGATCACATAGTTGAATCCCCTGGTAATCCCCTGAGCCCTCTCCTTAGGTCACCTAATGAGAAAGTGTTAGTCACTCAGTCGTGTCCAACTCTTTCCGACCCCAGGGACTGTAGCCCACCAGGCTCCTCTGTCCATGGAATCTTCCAGGCAAGAATACTGGAGTGGGTTGCCATTCCCTTCTCCAGGGGACCTTCCTGACCCAGGGATCAAACCCAGGTTTCCTACATTGCAGGTGGATTCTTTACTGTCTGAGCCACAAGGGAAGCCCAAGTGTTTTCCAAAAGTTACCTCCTAACACAACAAACACACCTTGATGACTCCCATCACTGAGGAAACTCCAAGGTTTAAGGAGCTCTGTATCAGACACGGTGACAAAGACCAAATATACATTTCTTATTATAAATCATAATATCATGGTAGTTTCCCTAACATTTAGCATTTATGGTCATTGTACACATGCCTTGCTTCCCTGATATATTACAACTCCATAAAGAAGTCCTTGGTGAGCTTAAACTACCTAATACAGCGTCTTGCATATATTTAGTATGCAATAACCATTTTCATCTTTAAAACTGCATATACCTTGTTTATCTTACAGAAGATTTAAACAGGTGGGTTGTGTATATTGACTGATTGATTGGCTGATTCATTAAAGGTATTGCTCATCTTTTATTAAAAAAAAAAAAACCCTTGGGGTTTATACAGTATGACAGGCCCTCAGTAAATGAGACAGATCACCATTGCCAACCTGCTCAATCATGGGAGGCACCGTTTTCCGGTAAATTACAGTATAGTGTAGAGCCTTTTGCTGCACAGGTGTGAAATTTGAGGTTAAATTCCCTCCTCCACCTATAACATACATAATGAAACAAATATAGAAACAAATAATAGGGAAGTAAGTTATAGATGGTCCTTTAGAAGTCAATTTCATCTGCGCATCTAACCATAAAAGCAGCATCTGCTCTGCTAAATACAGGTGTTTTATATCCTTGTCATTAATTGGAGGGGACATTATGTCATCATACATCAACAGTTAAGGTTGGTTAAAGTGCCACTTATCTCAGGTGCTGTCATTAATCAGGTTCTTTTCAGCTTGGTGACTCCAGAGGCGCGACTCAAACCTGCTCTATGTGAATAGGTGTCCCTATGGGCTTAAGGTGTCTTTTTATTGTTGTTTTGAATGAAAAACTTGGGACCCCAATGTAAGTGGCCATTAAGGTAGCTGTGTTGATGCTTCAGAGAAGAGAAACACTTTCCCCCATCATCATCATTGCCCCCCCGTCCCCTCCCCCTTGCCTCCACCAAATAGCCACGGTGAAGAGAAACAGCAAATCAACACAAGCTGTCACCGCATCGTGGTTTAACCCACTAATGGACCTCAGAAAGCCCACCACAGGACATCCGGCACTTAAACAGAGCCGAATCCTGGGGACCGCGGCACCTTCTCTTTCTGCCTGAACACCTACGTCACCCAAATGCCTTCCCAGCCACTCCAGACCCGCCGTATGAGGTCCACCCCAGTCAGGATTCTAGAAGGCATGCTTCCTGAGTCTCTGCTTTCATTGAAAATGTCTGACCTTCACACCACACCTTCAAGGCCATTGGAAGGGGCATGAGTTGTTTCAGGATAAGCTGCAGGGACAATGAGAGTAGCTTTTAAATATACTAGGCTTTATACTTTTATCGCCTTAACCCTAAGAGTTAAAGTGAAATGTTCAGACTTTGTGTTGATAATTCAGGCCCAGTGTGGGGGTGCAGGGGTGGGCATTTAGTCCATATCAAATTTTCACTCAGGGAGCCCCTACTCTGAAAATAAGTGAAGTGAAGCGAAAGTCGCTCTGTCTTATCTGACTCTTTGTGACCCCATGGACTATACAGTCCATGGAACTCTCCAGGCGAGGATACTGGGGTGGGTAGCCTTTGCCTTCTCCAGGGGATCTTCTCAACCCAGGGATCAAACCCAGGTCTCCCATATTGCAGGCAGATTCTTTAGCAGCTGAGTCACAAAGGAAGACCAAGTATACTGAAGTGGGTAGCTTATCCCTTCTCCAGCGGATCTTCCCAACCCAGGAATCAACCAGGGTCTCCTGCATTGCAGGCAGATTCTTTACCAACTGAGCTAGTCCCTGCATATCCCACGTTGGGTCTCTGACAGTCTCAACCTGTGCAAGACAATGAAGCAGTGAAGAGGGAGGGTGCTTTCATCACCCATTCATTCACTCGGCAGATACTTACTGCCTGTGAGGCGTTGTGTTGGAAGTGGAAGATGCAGTAAGATGGGAAACCTACACAGCCCTTGCTCTCAAGAGTTTCCTGTGTGGATGGGATAGAAATGAAGCAAATAGCCACTCAAAAAAAAAAGTGTAAAATTATTTCTTTTTCTAGAAGAACATGCTAGATATTCAGGCAATCATGCAAACAGACATGATCGGACTATGAAGCGAGGTTGGCCATGGGAGGCTGAGGAGTGATGAAGAGGGCTCCTGAAGAGGGATGAGCAGGCCCAGCGCTGGGATAGAAGAAAGCGAAGCGAATCCCAGACCCGGGCCCCTGCTGTGGTCAGTGCTCTAAGATGGGGCCCGAGAGCCTCATGCCCTGGAGGGGCATAATTTGAAAAACTGGGGCAAAGTTGCCTTACAGTGGCTTCCCTGGTGGTTCAGATGGTAAAGAATCTGCCTGCAATGAGGGAGACCCCGATTCAATCCCTGAATTGGGGAGATCCCCTGGAGAAGGAAATGGCAACCCACTCCAGTATTCTTGCCTGGAAATATCCCATGGACAGAGGAGCCTGGTGGGCTACAGTCCATGGGGTCACAAAGAGTCAGACAAGACTTTCACTTTTCTGCCTTACAATGTTGTGCTAGTTTCTGCTGCACAGCAGAGCGAATCTGTCACGTGGACACATATATCCCCTCCCTCGTGGACCGCCCTCCCAATCTCCGCACCCCGCCCCTCTAGGTCAGTTCAGAGCATCAGCTGAGCTCCCTGCCTTATGCAGCAGGTTCCCACTAGCTATCCGTCTTACACACGGTACTGCGTAGATGTCAATCCCAGCCTCCCAATTCATTCCAGCCCCTCTCCCCATCTTGTGTTCATATGTCTGTTCTATAGGTCTGCATCTTTATTTTTCCCCGCACATCTCACACATCCATACATGACCCCTGGAAAAACAAAAGCTTTGGCTAGACGGACTTTTGTTGGTAAAGTAGTGTCTCTGCTTTTTCATATGCTGTCTAGGTTGGTCATAGCTTTTCTTTCAAAGAGCTAGTGTCTTTTAATTTCATGGCTGCAGTCACCATCTGCAGTGATTTTGGAGCCCAGAAAAATAAAGTCAGCCACTGTTTCTGCTGTTTCCCCATCTATTTGCCATGAAGTGATGGGACCGGATGCCATGATCTTAGTTTTCTGGATGTTGAGTTTTAAGCCAACATTTTTACTCTCTTCTTTCACTTTCATCAAGAGGCTCTTTAGTTCTTCTTTGTTTTCTTCCATAAGGGTCGTGTCATCTGCAAATACGTTCATCTGTACCATTTTTCTAGATTCCACATATGTGCTGAGACTTAAATATGATGGGCATGATTAGATCATTTTATACAATACAGCTAACTTCTAGAAAGGAAGACTAAGTGGATCTGATCAAATCACATGAGACTTTTAAATCTGAGTCTAGATGTCAGAGGAAAACAGAGACTCAAAGCATGAGGAGGGCTCCATGCACCATATCAAGCTTGAAGATGGAGGGGTCTCCATGACAGGGAATACTGGTGACCCCAAAGGAAATGGGGCCTTGGTCCTACGCTTGCAAAAAACTGGATTCTGCCAACAGCAAGAACGAGTTTGTCATTGGTTTCTAGGGCTACCATAATGAAGTACTGCAGACTGGGCAGCTTCTGCGGAAATTTATTTTCGCACAGTTCTAGAGACAATTCTGAGGTTTGGGGTGCATTTTCAATTTAATTCTCACAATAAACTTCTTCATAGCCTAACTTAATCAAGGATGAATCAAGATATTCAGACATTTAGTAACATCTTCATGGTCATCAGCTCAGAGGGAGTATAGCTGAGATTTGAATCCAGGCTTGACTGTCTTCAAAATTTATTCTTTAAGCTCAATGAATGAAAACTGTGCCCCCGCCCTGCCTCAGCCAGTGCTGTTTAATAGCACATATACCTTGGGCCAGCCTTGGAAGAGTCCTGTGGATTAGGCAGGACAGGTATGAACACAGAGGAGAATGTCTTGGCATTAAGTGGTCAGGCAGGAGTTGGGGGAGGGGTAAATTGGGAGTTCGTGATCCACATGTGCACACGGCTACATTTATTAATAAAATAGATAACCAACAAGGACCTACTGTATAGCACAGGGAACTCTGCCCAATATTCTGTAATAACCTAAAAGGGAGAAGAATTTGAAAAACAACAGATCCCTGTATATGGATAACTGAACCAACTGGCTATACATCTGACACAGGTATAACATTGCTAATCAATGATACACCAGTGAAAATAAAATAAGAAGAAAAGGGTCAGGAGGGCTGGCTCCACTCAAGATGAGTAGCAGAGATTGAGCAAGTGCCCAGTCACCTCCCTGACTGGTCCCCTTCCCTCCCCATCTTTTTCTTGTCTGTATAAACTGTCAGCGCCTGAGGACTGAAGCAGTGGAGGTGATGACACATTCTCTCCGGCTTTAGGGCAAGGTAAAGGGTTTTTAAAACTCTTCTGAAAACACCCAGCCTCGAATTGTCCTCAGTACCACCTGGGGGCATTGCCTTCTCAGCTGGTCAGTACTGAGGACTGGTGGACGGCAGAACTAGGAATGAATCCTGCTGAGCCATCCCAGGGTACTTTCGAAGATTTGAAGAAAACATTCAAGTTCACTCATCAACTTAGCCATAATCACCAGCATGAGAAGTGGGCATTAAGTGCCCCCAAACAATGGTTAACTCTCAATGTATTTCCTTCGGTGAAATGTTAAGAAGTCACGGATCTTATTATGTTCTCTAGAGGATTATTACATTTTATGTTCTTTACTTTCTTATAAAAAGAATGGTCTGCTACTTTTCTAGCTTTCATTTACATGCCTTTGATAAATTACTGTAACCAGATTAGGGAGATAAAGTAACCAGTCTATTAATTACAATGATTATTATTTAATGGAAAATGGGATTCTAGGCAAAGTGTGTAGTTAGAAGAAAGCGTAGCAATGCATTACACAGATGCGGTATTTTGTCTTAAAGAGTAAGATAAGTGTCCGGTCTGTTCCACAACCTAAAGAATATGTTCATTAACTCTGCAAGATTTATATGTATAATTGACCATAATATTTTAACACTATTTGCTTGATTTGGCGGTACATGATGAACAAGGAAAAACTGTAACTTCAATTAAATTGAATAAATCCCTCATTGAACACATTAAAGGCCAGGTCTCCTCAGAATTGTGGGACGCTGAGGGTTGAGCTATGGTTAAAAAAACTTTTTTTTTTAAAATGAATCAGGTATTATTTTAATTTAAATTCATTGGCAATTTACATTTTAAATGATTGGAGTTGAAAGAAAAGCATCCCCCACATTGCTTATCCTCATAAGGCGCTAGTGTAAAGAACCCACCTACCAATGCAGGAGACAAGAGTTGTGAGTTTGATCCCTGGGTTGGGAAGATCCCCCGGAGTAGGAAATGGCAACCCACTCCAGCATTCTTGTCTGGAGAATCTCACGGACAGAGGAGTCTGGCGAGCTACAGTTGATAGTGTCAAAAAGAGTCAGACATGGCTGAAACGACTTAGCATGCATGCACAATCTCAAAAAACAGCCCAAAAGTATGATTTTGGGGATAAACATTGACACTTCCTAAGAGTAACTTAACGTTATGGTCAAATTCTGACTCAACCACCAGCAGACCTCAGATCTTATCTCTCTTTCCTCAGCTATTGAAAATGAGAATAATAGAGACTTCTTTGGTGGCCCAGGAGTTGAGAATCTGCCTTGCAATGCAGGGGACTCGCGTTCGATGCCTGGTCAGGGAACCAGGATCCCACACCCAACAGAGTAACTAAACCCGCACGCCCCAACTGGAGAGTCTGTACCACAATGAAAGGTCTTGTATGAGGCAATAAAGATCCTGCGTGCCACAACTAAGACTTGACACAGCCAAGTACATGAAATAAATAAATATATATATTTTAAAGCAAGAATAATAGTTGCATGTGCCTCTGTGGAGTTAAATGGACTTAAGTGGGAGCCTACAAAGGATGATCAAATTCAGCCAGCTGCCTGGTTTTGTATGGCCTCAATCTATATTTTTTTAATGGTTGAGAAACATTTTTTTTTAAATTGACTCTTTTGTGACATATCAAAATTTTATGACACTCAAATTTCAGTGTCCATAAATAAAGTTTTATAGGAACACAGCTACTCTTATCCACTTAAATTCTGTCTACAGCAGAGGTTGAGATGGTTGGATAGCATCACTGACTCAATGGACATGAATTTGAGCAAACTCTGGGGGACAGTGGAGGACAGAGGAGCCTGAAGTGCTGTGGTCCACGGGTAGCAAAGAGTCGGAAATGACTTAGCAACAACAACGACAACAAACTGTCTGTGGTTGCTTGAGTGCTTCAATGACAGGCTGGTGTGGTTGTGACAGAGACCCTAGGACTGGCAAAGACTCAGATATTTACTCTCTGGCCTTTTACAGAAAATGTTTGACAATCGCTGGGCAGAAGGAGTAACATAAGGTTCTCAAAGTTTGTTACCAGTTAGAATCACTTGAGGAACTTTAAAAAATGCTTTGTCCATGTCACACCCCAGAATGATTAAATGAGAACCTCTAGGGGTGGGCTCCAAGCATAAAAAACTTTTAAAATTTCCCAGGAATTCCAACGTGCAGGCAGATTTGAGAAACAGTGGATTAATGTGCTATGTCAAGTATATGAATGTAACGCATCATAAGACCTTGATCATTGTTAGCTGAACTGATACAAAAAATCCTCTTTTTTAAAAAAAAGTTCTTGATACATTTCAATAAACAGCTATTAAACAAGCATTGGGTGCAAATATTGTATTTCCTTCTCCTCTCTCTTTCCCGCCTCTCTTCTCACCTGTGTGCAGGAATTAAGACTGGAAGAAAAACAAAGATTCCTTCCAGGTTTTGAGATTCTAAACATTCACACATTCAGTGATTTATATTTTTATTTATTTATTCCACAAATTTTCAGTGTATAATATCCAGTTCTATACAATTCTCATGGCAGGGCTATGAAGATGTGCTCTCAAATTTCTAAAGAGTGAACCAATGTTCCAACAAATAGCTCCCTGTGTTAGGGCAGAGACCTTTGAATCTTTTAAGGTTCTTGTAAATGCGTGCATGCTCAGTCATGTCCTACTGTTTGTGACCCCATGGACTGTAGTCCACAAGGCCTTTCTGTCCATGGGATTCTTCAGGCAAGAATGCTGAAGTGGATTGCCATTTCCTACTCCAGGGGATCTTCTCAACCCAGGAATTGAACCTGAGTCTCTTTCATCTCCTGCCTTGGCAGATGGTTTCTTTACTACTGGTGCCACCTGAGAAGCCCAAGGTTCTTGTAAACAGTCTTGTAAATAAAACCTAACTGGCTCAGTAGTAACTTTCAGGACTAATAAATACATGGCACATTCAATAGGTGAAAAAGAACACTTAAAGGCATGTGTAATCGAGCAGCCAAATAATTGATTCAGTGGATGCATAATATCCACATTAAAATATATCATAAAATAGTAGAGGGGAAAAATTCAAGGGGCCATGATGTCAAGCAGGCTGTGACCTTGTTAGCAAGACGGAATCAAAGCACATTAAACAAGCAGAAGATTCCAGGTCCATCCTGAACAGTTCACTTCTTTGTCACAACCAAGGAACACCCACTAAATCTCCCCAACAGGGAGATGGATATGGACAGGCATGGAGATAAGGCTAGGACAGAAAGATTAAGTACATGGGTTTTGAATCCATGCCAGCGGGACTCTAATTTCAGCTCCATCATTCACTTGCTACATAGCCTTGGACAGATTACTTCTCAGTGCCTCAATTTTCTCAGCTATAAAGGGGGGATAAGAATTTCTATCTGATAAAGCTGAGATTGGGTCATTTGTGGAGATGTGGATGGGCCTAGAGGCTGTCACACCGAGTGAAATAAGTTAGAAAGAGAAAAACAAGTATCGTCTATGAACGCATGCATGTGGAATCTAGAAAAATAGTAGAGTTGAAAGTGTTTCCGGGGCAGGAATAGAGACACAGACACAGAGAATGGACCTGTGGACTTGGGGGGGAGGGTGGGATGAACTGGGAGATTAGGCTTGACATCTATACACTGTTGTGTGCGCTTAGTCACCCAGTCATGACTGACTCTTTGTGACCCCACAGACTGTAGCCCACCAGGCTCCTCTGTCCATGGGATTCTCCAGGCAAGGATACTGGACTGGGTTGGCATGTCCTCCTCCAGGGGATCTTCCCAACCCAGGGGTCGAACCCAGGTCTCCTGAGTTGCAGGCAGATTCTTTACCGTCTGAGTCACCAGGAAAGCCCATATATACACTACCATGTGCTTTATTTTCTTGGGCTCCAAAATCACTGCAGATAGTGATTGCAGCCATGAAATTAAAAGACATTTGCTCCTTGGAAGAAAACCTATGACCAACCTAGACAGCATATTAAAAAGCAGAGACATTACTTTGCCAACAAAGGTCCATCTAGTCAAAGCCATGTTTTTTCCTGTAGTCATGTATGGATGTCAGAGTTGAACTATAAGGAAAGCTGAGCACCGAAGAATTGATGCTTTTGAACTGTGGTGTTGGAGAAGAAGACTCTTGAGACTCCCTTGGACTGCAAGGAGATCCAACCAGTCAATCTTAAAGGAAATAAGTCCTGAATATTCATTGGAAGGACTGATGCTGAAGCTGAAACTCCAATACTTTGGCCACCTGATTCGAAGAACTGACTCATTGGAAAAGACCCTGATGCTGGGAAAGATTGAAGGCGGGAGGAGAAGGGGCCGACAGAGGATGGGATGGTTGCATGATATCACCGATGTGATGGACATGAGTTTGAGTAAACTTCAGGAGTTAGTGATGGACGGGGAGGCCCGGCATGCTGCAGTCCATGGGGTCGCAAAGAGTCGGACACGACTGAGCGACTGAACTGGACTGAACAGTGCCATGTGTAAGATAGATAGCTAGTGGGAACCTGCTGTACATCCCAGGAAGCTCAGCTTCGTAGTCTGTGATGACCTAGATGGGTGGGATTGGGGGAGGGGGTGGCCCAGGAGGGAGGGGATATGTGTATACATATAGCTGATTCACTTCGTTTACAGGAGAAACTAAAGCAATATTGTAAAGCAATTATACTCCAATTTTTTAAAAGTGGAAGTAATAATTTTTTAAGTGTGTATAAAATCTGGGTTGCTTTTCCCCTCTCATTCTTTGGCCACAGGGCTGGAAGATGGTCTTTCCAGCCCAGGTGACAGAGATGGACCCTTCTATGCTATGAACTTCACTCTAATCGTCTACGTTCTTCATTTGAACACCGTCCTTCATGGCCAAGTATGAATTCCTCTAAGAAAAGGATTACAAATATACAGACACTCCTCAAATAATATCTCTGTTCTTTGAAAGAAGGCCTTGCAAAGCATGAAGTTGGTGTACACTGAAAATATATGTACCTAACTAAGGTCTTTAAATTACCCGTGGATCTTCTCTGTGATAAACAGACAACAGTTCTATTTGCAATTTCTCACTGTCCAAGTGTATCTTCAGCAGCTTTCAATCCTGGAGCTGATTTTTAACTCTTGAAAATGTCTGTTCTTGTTGACATGTTTTGTCCAAAGTCAATCTAATTTCATTCATGTTAAGGCTTCCTATGCTATGTAATCGCCACATATTTATCACTACTTTGACGTACATTTCTGTCGCTTTTGTACCTATTCTAGTAGTTCTACCACCTATTTTTTTATCATTTAATTTCCTACTTGACCACCCACAAGTTGCCCTACTCTGAAAAAGATCACTGTACTTTTGCTTTCCATCTTCCAACATTAAGACTTTGCAATGCTCATTAGGCTAACTGACATGCATTTTCAAATGAATCACCTGTCTCATTGTGAGTAAATCTTCCATTTCCATAAATAGCTTTTCCTTTTGAACCCTATTTTTGTTACCCCTGTGGGTTACAGGTGAAAAACATTTTTCACGCTTTTTAGACATCATCATTCAAAACACTTTTCCCTGATAAGTGAAGTGAAGTCGCTCAGTCGTGTCCGACTCTTTGTGACCCCTTGGACTATAGCCCACCAGGCTCCTCCGTCCATGGGATTTTCCAGGCAAGAATACTGGAGTGGGTTGCCATTTCCTGCTCCAGGAGATCTTGCCGACAGGGATTGAACCCGAGCCTCCCGTATTGTAGGCAGATGCTTTACCATCTGAGCCACCGGGAAAGTCTCATTCGCCGATATGTAAGCCAAAAAAGATTTATGGACAATAACGGCTATAGGTATTTTCATATTTGATGTTTTCATCTTCAATTACAAATTCTTCTTACCCTTACACACTGGTCTTGCTGTAACTTTGTTAAGTTTTAGTTCTGCATAAAATAAAGCAAAGAGGAAAATAAACTGAAGTCATGCAAGATAATGCAACGAGAATTCACATGGTAACAGAAACCACCTGGGCCTGAACAGAAAGACCTTCTCCCTACTAGGTGCCAGCTGCTGCCCCCTCTCAAGTCCTAATATTCATCTCTGCCATGAACGCTTTACATTTCCATGCATCACACAATTATTCTTTCATTGATAAAATTATATTTTGTCTCTTATTGCACAGCTCATAAAAGGTCAAAAGTGAAAAAGTGTTAGCCACTCAGTCATGTCCAACTCTTTGCGACCCCATGGACTGTAGCCTGCCAGGCTCCTTTGTCCTTGGAATACTCTGGGCAAGAATACTGGAGTGCCATTCCTTTCTCCAGGGGATCTTCCCAACCCAACCCAGGGATCGAACCTGGGGCTCCTGCATTTCAGGCAGATTCTTTACCATCAGAGCCACCATCAGGACATTATATAAATCAAGCTCACTCAGGTGGTGGCTGTCAGGATATAGTTCCACAAGCAACGAGGCAGTTATGCATCAATTAACATCAAGAGATGTTCATGATATGCTGCTAGTTCATAAAAGCTGGCTTCAAATCAGTGTTATGTAAAAATCTTATCTTTATATGTCTACTGAAAAATTGGAAGATACATATGAAAATTTTAAGGGTGGTTTTAATGAGAATTTTGTTTTCTTCTTCACAATCTACTGTGTGTGTGCAAGCTTAGTTGCTCAGTCGTTTCCAACTCTTTGCAACCCCATGGACTATAGCCCGCCAGGCTCCTTTGTCCATGGAGAGTCTCCAGGCAAGAATATTGGAGTGGGTTGCCATACCCTCCTCCAGGGGATTGTCTAATTATTTTCAACTTGGAAATGGATTCATATGTTATCCCATTAACAGGACAACAGAGACAACCCATGTGACTGTGTACATTTTTTACATGTATATAGATAGATAGATAGATCACCAAGAGACCCTAACCTCTGCTCTGCACATTTTACTTATTTAGTCAGTGTTGATTGATTTCTCTATAACAATAGCACTCAGGGACCTTCATGCCTTATCCACATAAATCAAATAGAAAAGGGTAATGAATGTCCAAGAAATCCAGTCACATATACTATTTGTTATCTGTTGCTGAATAACAGATTATCCCAAAACTCAGCAGCTTAAAACAGAAAACATGCATTATCTCACTGTCTCGGTGGGTCAGGCATTTGGGCACAGCTTAACAGGGTATCTCTGGTCCAAAGTCTCTCACAAGACTGAAACTGAGGTGGTGATTGACTGTGTGGTCCCCTCTGAAGCCTTGTCTAGGGGAGCTTCTGTTTTCAAGCTCACTCAAGTGGCTGCTTTCAGGATAACGTTCCTCAGATGCTGTATCACATGGATTTCTGCAGAATACAGCTCACTACATGGCAGCTGGTCTTGCTCGAAGTAAGTCAGCAAGAGAACACGAAAGGGCAAGATGGGAGCCACCGTTTCTGTATAACTGAATCTCAAGAGTGACACCCCATCACCTTTGCCTGATGCTGTTGATTAGATGCCGTCACTTGGTCCAGCCACACTGCGGGGAAGAAGATTATACAGGGTGTGAATATAGGAGGTGGGGCCACTGGTATTGGTACATCAAAGGTTGTTTACCATACTGGCCTAGACCTGTGTATCCATGCTTCCTCATCGCATTGGCTCGCCAGCGTAATTCATGTAACTTGCTGCTTTATTTATGCCTGTTCTGCAAGGCGGCCACTCACTCGGAAAAATCTCAGCAACTATTGTATCTACCAGTCTAGTAACTGAACTGAACATAGCATATTTTGCAAAACAAAACAAACATGGTCTTTCAAAAGAGCTAAATCTCTTAGAGAGTAAAGTGTGTCAAAAATGAAATCTTTCTCCATGCCATCTAAAAGAAGAACAACTCACAAATGCTAAAAACCAAAGGTTGGATAAAGATACATCAGGCATTACAAGGGAAACATAATTCAGAAGTTGCAATATCAACATCATGGAAATAGTTCAAAGTAAAATATTAAATGGGACAAAAGGGGCTATTTTATTTTTATAAATAAATACAAAGTATTTTATTTGTATTATTTGTATCTCAAATTTGTATTTGAGACTACAAAGTAAAATAAAGGTATAAACATATTGTATGTACCAAATCACACTCATCAGAATGCATATCAATTTATTTTACAAAAGAGAAACAATCTTTTTACCAAAACCTGTCAAAACACAAGAAAGAATAAACAGTTGTTTAACCACTCACATTTATGCCAATTAGTTATAACCATACAAAATAAAGCATTAATAAATGAAATTCAAGTAAAAAGCACAAAGGTTAGTTATTCATCACAACCAAATAGAGTTGATGAATATGATGGTTCAGTTTGGATTAATATGTTATCACATTAATAGGACAAAGGATACAATCCACGTGACCATCTTGAGAGAGGGTAGAGTTAGAAGATGTGATGAAATTCACCATCAATCCCTATTTTTAAAAATAATTATCAATAAAATAGATTTTCCTTAATATTATTTACAGAAGTGTCTACTCCTGACAACGTTTTCTAATAATATCAGGAGTGGTACAAAGATTTCCATTATCACCATTTCTGTTTAAGATTATGCTGCAGTTCTAGTTAATACAACTAAACAGAAAAACAAAATATTGTAAAGGAGAAAGAAAAATGGCCAGGAATTATGGATGTTATGGTTGCTTACCTATGAGAAATATTGGAGAAAGGAGATATATCTGAAAAAGGATTAGAACTGACATTTGGGTTAGTATTCAGCTGCTGCACCATAAGAAGGCTATACAAACCATTCACACCCAGGATCTGTGCTGACTGGTTGGTTCTCAGGCTCCACCAGTGATTAAGTATTTGTAATTGTGGCTGCTAGTAAGATACATCATTAAGAAGGCTAGCAATGAATCAATAGGTAAAATCAGCAACTTTCCTACTGACCAATTGCAATCAGTAAAAAAATATAATGATACCATGATCTTACACACAGTAGTAACCAAAGACATAAAATGTCTAGGAATGAACTGGACAAAAAATATGCAGGAACCCTTAAATGAAAAGTATTAAGTTTTACTGAGGATCATATAAGCAGACTTGAAGACAGAGAATTTTTATTCCTGTAGTAAGAATACCTAAGGGGGCAGGTTCTCTGCAAATTAATCTTTAAATAGTGACTCAATCCTTCTGAAAATCCAGTGGAATTTCTTTTTGGAGCTTGATAAAATTCTGGTAGAATAAACATGCAAAAATATTTTGAAAATGAAGAGTGATAAGTTGGGATTTTCCTTAGCAGATATTTGAATGTGTTATAAAGCCACAATACTTAGAATAATTTGACATTGGTGCCAACACAGACACATCAGTGAAGTCAAGTAGAAAATCCCAAAGCAGCTCAATGTATATTTTAGAATTTAGTGTATGATAAAGATGGCATTTCAAGTCTGTGGGGAAAAGATAAATTATTCAATTAATAGCTGACTATTTTTATAATCTTGATGTTGTGCACAGCTTTTTAACATGACACTATGAGATGAAACCATGTAAGAAAATCAGAACACTTTTAACCTCCAAAAAATTCTACTGACAAAAACTAAAGAGCCAAACTAGGGAAAATTGTTTAACAAAACAACAACAATATTTCTTTGTTCATCAATCTATTTCTAGATCCTGCAACCATACCTGGCACATAGTAAGCACTTGAAAAAATGGCTGTCGTTTAGGAAAACATGGACACTTAACAATTTTAACAATTAGCAAGAGACATGAGTCAAAAGAAATAAATGTGAAAAGGCAGTAAAACCCTTTAAAGATTACTAATCTCACCAGCAATAAGATAAAGGAAAATTAACAGTTCACCCCTTTTCATCTATTACTGCTATTTTTTGTTATTCTGAACTGGCCAGTATGTGGAAAGAATATTTGTCAACTGCTGACATAAATTCATAAAGTCTCTCTCGTAGAAATTTGTGCAAGGTAATTAAAAATCTATATATAAAACTGCAGACTTTCTGACCTAGCAATCCCACTGTTGGGAATTTTCCCCTAAGGAAATTACTAAACAAATGTGCACAGATATAAATACAAGGATATTCATCAAGCACTGTTACAAAAGTAAACAACTAGAAAAACTAGAAACATGTGCTCAAAAACAGGGACTCGGTTTCATAAATTTGGGTACACTTCTTCGATGGAATACCTCCCGGCCAGGATAAGCAATGATGCAGTTATGCATTAAGTAACGTCAAGATGTTTATGATCCACTGCTAATTCAGAAAAGTTGGTTTCGAATCGGTACTATGTAAAAATCATATCTATATATGCCTACTGATAAAATGGAAGATAAGTATTAACATTTTCATGGTGTTTTCATGGGGATTTTTTCTTCTTCACAGTCTACTCTATGGTCTAAATATTTTCAATAAATGTGCTACTTCTACAACAAAAGTAGTAATTTTTTAAAACAGAAGAAAAGTAGAACTTAATATTTTGGAAAGAAATCTTTAGATTTCTTCATTGATATTTCTGTCTCCTGAGATTACTGTTTTACTTTGAATGGCATGTTTTCACTAGACCTTTATAACCTAGAGGCATTTTCTAGATGATAGCATCTGGTTACTACTCTGTGGAAACCCCTAAATTATTCTCCATCTTCTACCACTATATTCATCTACTACCTCCAACCCTTTCACTCCATTTTCCTATTTTATTTTTAAATTTTCTCTGTAATGTTCCATGTGAAATTATTTTATTGACATATTTGCCTACTTCTTTATTATTTATGTTTCTCCATCAGAGTGTAACCTCCACAAGGGCAGGGACTTGAATTGTTCATGTTCAGAGGTATTTCCCAGAACCCAGAACAGTGACTGGCATAGGGTAGATGTTCAATAAATACGTGTTAAATGAATGAGCAAACCAACGAGTTGGTTATGGAAGAGTTGATTTACTTTGTGTGTATGTGTGTGTGCTCAGTCGCTCAGCTGTGTCCGACTCTTTGCAGCTCCATGGACTATAGCCTGCCAAACTTCTCTGTCCATGGATTTTTCCAGGCAAAAATACTGGAGTGGGTTTCTATTTCCTGCTCCAGGGGATCTTCCTGACTCAGGGATTGAACCCACATCTCCTGCAGCTCCTGAATTGGCAGGCAGATTCTTTACCACTGGCACCACCTGGGAAGCCCCTTACTTTGTATGACTAGGCAAATATTCTCTGCTTTCTGGAAACCTCCTGAATTACATCTGCTAATTTCCTCTATCAGACATTGATGCTGACCTAACAGGCAGTGGTGTTTGGTAGACACCACTCAAGTCTAGAGGTCAGTGGAGTTGGGATGCAGGTCTTGATCTTAGCACAAATGAGCTTCTTAACATGTCAATTTTGCTGTCCTGGCTACACAGGACGGGCTCTACTGAAAGCTGTAAAGGGGCAAGACCCCAGGCTGCTCTCCTTGTTCCCCCTCTATGCTGTTTCACCTCTTCAGCAGGGGTCACATTCTCTCCTGCGTGCCCCCATCCTCTCCCATTTGATGTACATGAAGGCTGCTTAAGTGTCTCTAAGGTGTCCCCTACCCACCTCCAGAACACTGACTCACATCCTCACGTTTGTGATCTTCGTCACTTGCCTCTCGTGTGTTAGTTGCTCAGTCATGTCTGACTCTTTGTGACCTCATGGACTGTAGCCCACCAGGCTCCTTTCTCCATGGACTTCTCCAGGCAAGAATGCTGGAGTGGGGTGCCATTTCCTTCTCCAGGGCACCTTCCTGAACAGGGACCTTCCCGACCAGGGACCTTCCTGACCAGGGATTGAACCCGGGGCTCCTGCATTGCAGGCAGATGTTTTACTATCTGAGCTACTAGGAAAGCCCCAATAATTGGTTAATTCCTTCACACATCTCCCTGAATGAAAGTCGCTCAGTCGTGTCCAATTCTTTGCGACTCCGTGGACTATATAGTCCATGGAATTCTCCAGGCCAGAATAGTAGAGTGGACAGACTTTCCCTTCTCCAGGGGATCTTCCCAACGCAGGGATCTAACCCAGGTCTCCCACATTGCAGTCGGATTCTTTACCAGCTGAACCACAAGGGAAGCCCGTGCCTCTCGAAGAAACCCACTTTCCGAGCAGCATCCAAAAAATCTCACACAGACTGCCCTACTCTACCCGCTTGCTCATCAAATCAGAACAATTTTTCTTTGGTCTGCAAAACAGGAATCCCTGGGCAGAATCATTGGCACCGAGTGACCTATAAAACTGAGATGACAAAAACAGGCTAGACAGTTATAAGACACATTTACCAGTCACCCATATGTGATCCCAGAATAAAGCTTAAAAAAAAAAATCTGTTGTCACAGCCAGGATACCCTACTTAATATGTTTAGCAATTCCAGATTTCATTTGAGCAACAATGACCCAGCTCTTGGTAACCACAACTTTAATGTAGAATTGAAGAAAATGCAAAGAAGTCAAACATGCCGAATGAATAAAGGATCACCTTCATGTTAAACAGCTTCTGTAGCAAAAGGGTTGAGTGTGTCCGTACGTGACCAGATGCTTACTGTGTGTTCTTTAGGGCCACCCCCACGGATGCCACCATGTTAGGTGATGCCTATTTAATGGTCCAGGTAAACTAATTATTGCATCAGTTGGTAGTAATATATAACCAGTAAAGTCACAGTCATGAAGCAGGTGTGGGAAAGTTAGGAGTATGTTTGAGAGAGAGATGTCCAGGAGAAGAATGTCTGTTTAGGAAGGAGGAAGTCAGCGTCTGGTCACCATTTGAGCAGAGGGCACACTTAACAAGTACCCAAACCAGGAGGAGGATGGGGAAGCAGTTAGCAGAAAGGTGTCTGCACAGGTTTTATGCAAAATACAGAGCATTTTATAGAGGAAGGAAAGAAATGAACTTGGACTTTTATTCACGCACACTTACTCTGAAGATGTGGACTATTTGAAATTTAAAAACATGCTACGTGGACTTTAATAAATCATTCTGAATCAAAAAAAAAATCACAGTGATTTCCCATGAAAAATAATTTAATTAATAATAATGTTACCACTAAATAGTCATTCAAGTCTTTAAACGTGATGAGCAATGTGTAAGGTCTAAGAAGTTGGATCCACTCCCAGCTCAGTGGACTCAAGATCTAAATGGTAAATGTGAGATATTATTATCTGAGCCTCCAGGACTGCCTTGGCACTGGGAGGAATGATATTGCAATCTCTGATTTAATCCTCCCCTATTTTTTTTTTTTGCAGATATTTATAACAGCTGTGGAAAGGTATTCCTAGCAGCAAGCTGGCATGCAATTTCTCAGGCTGAGAGCAAATAAATAGAAAAAAATCTAAGTGGATGAATTTGTTCAAGTTCTGGAGCTGGAAAAAAAAATCACAAAAGAGTTGAAGCTCAGGTCTAGAGAGCATTAAATGATGTCAGGGAAGAGGTAATTATCTGAATAATCCAAGCTCCAAGCCCCTTTTTCTTCAATTTTCTAAATAACATAGGCCAAATCTGATTTGCTCTCATGTATGGGGTTGACAATCACTCCATTTGAAGACACTGCATACAAGATTACCAAGTGTGGACTTGACTTTCCAGAATCAGATTTATCTGATTACAGAAGCCTTTGGCATTTAAATGGAAAATCTTAATTTGTAATAAATTTAGCTCTTTTCTTTGGGGGGAGATGAGGGGAGGGGAATTATGTACTGTGTGTTTTTCATAATCTGAAAACATATTGTAAGAATGTAATTAAAGGACTTTAGGAAAGATAGTGAAGGTACTTATGCATCATGGGAGACAACCTGAGCTGGAGGGAAAACAGGTACATTAAGACTGGAAGACGTCACCATTCATTTCTACATGCAGCATCAGATACTAAGGAAATAGCGATTAATGGGAAAGCTTGAAAGGGAATGCAGTCCTTGAAACCTGCCTCTGGCCAGCTGAAGAGTTACTAGCATGACAGCAACTTCCACTCAAGTCGCGTAGCTGGGACAGTGCCTGCCTCCACCCAGCAGTGTTGCGCAGTGCCCCACAGCTATCCCTGGGTCGGGAAGATCCCCTGGAGAAGGAAATGGCAGCCCACTCCAGTGTTCTTGCCTGGAGAATCCCATGGACAGAGGAGCCTGGCGGGCTACAGTCCATGGGGTCACAAGGAGTCGGACACGACTGAGCGACTTCACTTCACTTCACTTCTAGTTACCAAGCCACCTTAATAGACCCCGTCTCATCTGATTGTTACCTTTTCCTTTTGAGAGGGACAGGCAGAAGTCACTTCTCTGGAGCATAGAACCAGCTTCACACCTGACCTCTGAATATCTTCAAATAAACCAAACCAGTCAGTCATATGGGCCAGGGTAAGGGTCAAGGCTGCAAAGTCTCAGAAGTTCAAAATCCTTATGGGTATGTGAGTGTTGTGTGGATACACTTCCACAGCCCGCACTGCGTCTACAGTTGTATTTTAAGAATAAGTGATTAGTTGCTACTCTGCTACTAACTGATCATATTGAGCAGTTCTGTGTAATTTTCTAAGCATATCACATGTATTATGTTTTATGCTCATAATAGCTCTAAAGGGCACTCAATAAACACCCATCGAATGAATGGCTTGACTTAAGTCAATTAAGCAGGGCTTGGTGATATGGCTTTTCCTTCACAAGCCATAGCACCATGACCTTCATTTGACTCCTTCTGGAAGTATCTGGATGCTAAGGAAAGAAGGGAATATAGTAAGAGTTACATATGTGAGATATTATTGCCTAAAGATGAGATGATTGTGTGGCTTATTATGAATATGTTGTCAGCAAGAAAGACGTTGCCCCCGTTTTATCAAAATTTAATCTAGGGGGATAAGACAGATATCTGAAAAAGGAGGAACACTAAGACTCCATCGTAACTGATAAGGAAGTAGATGTATTAGTCAGTGTAATTTAGGTTAGCTGATGTAACAACCAAACCTCAAATGTCAGCGCTTGTCACAGCAAGTGTTTATTTCTTATGATTATAGCTGCAGACGGGCAGCTCTCCTCCCAAGGGTGACTTAAGGATTTAGATCCTTTCTTCTGGCTTCATTTACCCTCCAGGACCTCCCTAAAGTATTTTTTTTCTAAATTCTCACTATCTGGCTAGTCAGGGAGAGGAAAGAAACAGCCTGGAAGATAATGCACCCGACACTTAACCACTCCTGAATGTGATACACAGCATTTGAGCGCTCGTTTCAACTATGGAAATGAGCCGTATTGTTCCACCTGGATGCAAGGGGGTGGGAAATGAAGTTCCTGAATTGAGTCACTTATCAGCCTAAACTCTATTCAATAGAAGGAAAAACGTCACTTGTAAGTCAGATGTGGTTCTGTCACAGGAATGTATGAGACTCTATAGGTAGGGGGAGTCTAACCAACACTTGAGATGGGGGAAGCTTCTTTGAGGATGTGATGTTCTACCTCATGCTAATCAGCCATGCTGAGCAAGCTGAAGTGTATCTTAAAGCAGTGAAGGCAAATTGCGTTGAGCAACGCGATCTGCTATAAATTTCAGAAACGTCACTCTGACTCCATCCTAGACATTGGACTCATGGAGAATAGGACTCTTGGAAGAGAATGCCATGACTCAGATAAGAAATGATGAAGATCTAAACTAAAGATGTGGTAATTGTGTTGAAGAAGAGAGGAAGTATTCGAGTCAACTAGACGGAGTGATAAATTGGACAGAGATAAGGAAAGGAAGCCAGCAATGGTGGTCCAGGGTCTGGTTTGTATAACCGGAGGGAATGTAATGCAATTAAAAAGAATGAAGGAAGATGGTGCTTGTGGGGAAGAGGATGTTTATTTCTATTTTGGGTGACGCTGAATTTGAAGCAAAATACTTCATGAAGGAGATGCAGGTTTGATCCCTAGGTCAGTAAGATCCCATGGAGGAAAAAAGGGCAATCCCCTCCAGTATTCTTGCCTGGAAAATTCCATGGACAGAGGGGCCTGATGGTCTTCAGTCCACAGGGGTTGCATGTAGAGCTGGACACAACGGAGACTGAGCAGGCATCCAGATGCGGGGGGAAAAAATACTGAAGTCTGAAATTTCAGGATTGAAATCTGGGATGAAAATCATCAGCCTCTATCACTCTGACCTGGAAGTCATCAGCTGATCTGGAAGTCTTGAGGGAACCTTGGAAGATGCACGTGACCACCAAGGCTACCCTATTGGAACTTGATCTCGTAGGTAAGGAGCCCTTCTCGATGGATTTTCAGCTTTCTCTCACCTGGGAGACCTCACTGCTGTTTCGCATGCCACGCTGGCATCCTGTCTTCCCCAGCTCTCTCCTTCCTCAGCCACCGTCTTGGTGATTCCCACCATGCCTTAAACAAGCTCTGCTCTCCCTCCGAGTCCTCTTCCTTCTCATTTGTATTGTTTGAAGCACAAGCTCTCCGTGGCCTTTGCGGACTGTTGATGGCTGCTGTGCATTTCTCCACTGCAGAAGTGCTCCCGCACTCCAGCCAAGTCCTCCCCGCCCCGTGCTGGGGTTGACGGTGACACTTCTGAGCACCAAGTCCTGCCACTCTGCCCCAGGTTCAGAAAGCACAGCGACTCCTCGACCAAGCAGATGAGGAGTGCCTTTGCCCCAGCCCAGGGTTGCCCTGTCTCTCACACCCACATTTGCATGAGTCCTCAGCTTGTTTCCACTCTGCCAGTTTTGCTTGCCTGTCTGGCACTCGAGGTGGCTCCCAGGACATTTTGCAGCCCTCTGCTTTCACCCAGAAGGAAAGTAGACCACTCTGACCCCAATTTGCTGGCGAATGCCAGCTGACCGGTGGCTGGGGTGAAGGGAGGGTGATGATCCTGCAGGGTACTCCCAGCAGGCAGAGGATCGGGGTACCAGATTGGCACCCACGGTTGCAGCTTAAAACCGTCAACAACAGCCAGACTCCTGGAGCTGAACTCTCCTGGCATTCCCCCGCAATCTTGGAAGCTTCTCAGAGTGGTTTGAATACTAATGCAAAGAGAGGTTCTCAGAAGCCACACTCATTCTAGGAATCGGAGAGCTGGAACAGGGTCTCATACTATTCTAAATTTATGTAATGTACAGATTCACCCCCCAAACCAATCTTAATCTCCCCAAAGATGGAGGAGAAAGCAGTTGCTAGACATGTACCAGAAACAAAGTTCTTCATCTTGATACTTCCCAGCTTCTCCATTGTTATTTCTAATACACTGGGGTGTAGGGTCCCACTGCTGGTGCAGCGTTCTAAGGACCCCTCTTGCAGGGGCAGCATGCCCTCTCCAGCATCACAGAGGCCCGCTGAGTTTTCCTGGAAGAACACATTAGCATCCGAGTCACGTGATGCTAAGCTTTACTCAAGAGGGAACCTCTCTCCAGCTCTAGATGCCACTCGCAGAAATTCACCTTCTCCTTTCCTGAGAGAGGAAAGATCCTCTCTAGGCTCTCCCTCTAGGGAGATCCCTCCCCTCTCTGCCCCCAGGACTGCTCAACACCTACATAGCCCCCTCATAACCTTTCTCTCTCCCAACCACATCCAGCAGCTTCCCTTTGTACTCCATGTAACCAGATCTCCCCAAGGCCTTTGGGCAACTTTGTCAGCAAATGGCAACAGCTCATTTGCTCTAAGACACCTTCGGGATATTTCCTGCTAGTCTCGCCACCTTTTCCCATCCTGCCCTTTGCTTTAGGAGGCTGAATCTTGCGGACTGAGTGATGGGGCTCCCTGGCCTGACCGCAATGGGAGATGGGCCGGTGGCAGCTCCCAGCAGGAGACAGAGGCTGGGAAGAAAGAGAGGACAGAGTGTGTGCGGCCCAGTCCCGGCCCTGCCAAGCTCGCGGTGGCTGCCTCCCTCCTCCGGGTCAGCGTTCCTGTTGGGGGCGCTCCCCTTTAGCCGCCCTCTTGGGGGTCTCCAAAGCAGCCCCTCCCCTCTCTTCAGGCCTGGGGGAGGCAGTGGCTCCACGCTATCACCAGCCCCGGAATACTGCAACGCCCCTCCTTGGCTTCCCCAAACCCTTCCCAAACCTTTGTCAAGATTTGCTTGATGAAACTCCCCACAAATACCAAGTCTGACTCTACCCTCTAGTTCCTGCCAGAACCCTGACTGATGTAGGAGATTCTCTCTACACCATGACGGAAGATTTTTGTTCATGTATTTCAACTTCATTGAACAGCTATTGACTGAGTGCCTACTGTGTGTTTCGTCCCCGTTCTTCTCACTGGGGTTACGGCAGGGAACAAAACAGAGAAAGTCCCTGCCTGCGTAGAGATTATGTTCTAATGAGGGAAAACAAACGCTTTAAAAAATAAGCGAACTACACGACATAGCAGCAAGTGGTAAGTACTGGGCAGAAAAGAAATAACAGGCAAAGGGAACAGGACCGGCAGTGGCTGGGAGGCATGCATCACCGTTTTATGAATAAACAAAGATGGTCTCCAGGAAAACAGACTTGGGTGTGAGTCTAACGAGGACACAAAGAAGTGTGGTACAGTGAGTCCCCTACATTAGAAACTTCAAGTGACAAACTCTCGAAGATGCAAATGTGTGTGCCAGCCCCTGTATGCCAGCCGTCGTACTGTACTACTGCACTTTTTAAGGTACTGAACTGTAAGGTTAAAAATGCTTTCTTTATTTTTTATGTGTTCGATTTTATGTCCTTTTTGTCTGAAAAGTATTATAAATCTATTACAGTACAGTACTATATAGCCAATTATGTTAGATGGGTATGTAAGCTACCTTTGTTGGACTTATGAACAAATTGGATGTACAAATGCACTTGCAGGATGGAAATCATTTGTGTGAAGGGGACTTAACTATACATGGAATAGTGCCTGGAAAGAGTTTACATCCAGATTGTTGGTAATGAGCCAAACAATAATACATTAGCTGGGTTATTAATTGGTTGACAAAATATCTGGAAAATTCTGCCTAATTAATTGATCAGTACCTAGAAGGGATTTCAAATGACTGCCATAAGATTATGTTTTCAATGAAGCATTCAAATTTCATGTCAGTGACCAGACTGCATGCCTGTGAAGGTAGCTACCATGTTCACCTTATAAAGAGCCATATGTAATACATAGTTTAGAGGATAGTAAGTGTTCAATAAAAAATTAAGTGAATGAATATATAGGTTTTGCAGATAACATGAATCCAAGAAAGATAATGATTTTGACGGATGAGAAAATTAGGAATTAGCAGTGTAAAATGATTATTCTTTATAAGAATAAATGCAAAGTTATGGAGGTAGGTCCAAAACACCAACAAGGCATCTTAAAAGCATATTGAATGAAGAAATTGAAGAGTTTCCCTTAACCGTGGACTCAAGAATCAGCAGCAAGCTGATGAATTTGCACGGGAATTGATTCAGACTTAGGCTGTGTTAATGGAGATACGACATCTGAAGAAGATGCTAGTCCCACTCAGGAGTATACCAGTCAGATCATACGTGGAAAATCACATTCATCTCTGGGAACCAGCTTTAAAGAGCAAAACACCAGCTACAGTGATTTTAGAAGATGGCAAAGTGACCGAAAGTGCTCCAGAAAGATCAGGTAAATAACCTGCAGAGCTGCAAACTTAGAGCAGGCAGGGCGGTGAATAAAGGCAGACTTCAGTCCCCTATTGTCATGAGGAAGGAGACTCTGAGGTCTCTCCTAGGAGAGGAAAAACTAAGACTCATAGGTGGACTCTACATTCTATTATCAAAAAATCCATTGAGCATCCTACTTCAAACAGGCAGTATCTTGGTGTACTGTGCTGAGCAAAGCAGACAGTCTCTGTCTTCATGAAACTTATAATCTGGAGGGAAAACTGACATGAAATAAACAATCACGATATAGATGTATATAAAGAGCTGTGAAGGACAAGAAGACAGTGTAGTGTGATCAGAATTCTGGGAGGATTTAGGGAAAGATTTATTTTGATTTAACTTTTGTTTTGTATAATTTTGTTTGGCTTAAGAGTTCAGAGGAACTGAAAAGCAATGTTGCTGAAGCCTAGTGAGTAATTGGCAGAGTAGTTGAATAATTGGGATACCAGTTAAGTGTTGGAGCAGATGAGGGAAAAGATACTCAGTAATGGGTTAAACCAGGGTGGTGGCAATGCAAATAGAGAAAAACCCTTCTATTTAAGATATACTTTGAAGCAGAAATCTAAATGGCTTTAGAATATATTGGACCAGTAAGTCACACCTTCACCAATTCACACTCTGATATTTCGTCATTATCTGGATAAAACCTGATGCAAAATGTTTTACAGTTAGTATCTGTAAAGAAAATGCTCACTGAGTCAATGAAGCAAATCTGAAGGAAAGGAATCCGGAAGGGAACATTTAACCTACTTCAGAGAATAAATATTTTTAAGGCCTTAGGCAAATGCCATCACTTAAGTAGACTCACAGGACCTCTATAATTTGAAATAAATGTCTGAAGTTCAAGCTTCTCACAGATCCAAATGAGTCTTTATCCCACAATCACTTACTCATTCAAAAATCTTTCTTTAACATTTAAAATATGCAAGGAGCTGTGTGGGTTGCAAAGATGAATCAGGAAAAGAGCTGGAACAAAAGTAACAGGAACATAGAATGTGTCCTAACTTAGGGCCTCTATGATAAGTACAAACCACATGATCCAGGAAAAGAGCGAAAGTCTTATTTGTGTTGCACTTTGAAAGATGGCAAGGTTGGGGCATTCAGAAAAGATAAGCAGGTGTTCTAAGAACTGTCAACAGTGTGAGCTCAGACAAAGTAGCAAGAACATCAGGAACATGGGCTGGGCCAGTAGGAACATTAAATGTGTGCAGTAATAACTTGAAAACGTCAGTAAAACATTCAGTTAATGAAAACATGACAAGTGAAAAAGTAATAAGTTTCTCCCCAAACATACCTGATGCATCATAGATCCATTCAGTCATACAAAGGGATGTTATCTTAATATGCAAACTCTTTAATCCATTGGTTTTCACCATGGTCTTGCTATGGCGTGGCCCTCTGAGCTAGGACCTAGGACTCCAGTGATCTTAACATCCAGGTTTCTGATCATTAGAGCCTATTTCCACTTTAATTTCCTTTCCAACTTGGAGTGATACTGTCCCTTTGTAATTAAGCTTTGAGGCCATCCAGATACTCCACCGATTTTCCTTGAAGTGGCTCCCTTGATAGGGCCCCAAGATGCCAAGTGAGCCCATACCCATTTACTTGGGGCACAGTCACTTGAGGAGCTCCTGAGTTCCCTCATCTTTTTCCTATCAATCCCAATCTAGGCTGCATACTTCCAAGATGTGGCTGAGTAGAGCTGGCTCCGGGGATTTTATGCCCAAATGGAGTCAAGGAAATGTGGGATCAATGGTTACACACAGGGAAAATCATCAGAAGACATTGCTTCTCCTGCCAAAAGAGCTGATCCATATCCTTTTGTCCAGAAATCCCCAATGTTTTTTGAAAGACAATCTCCCAAAATACAACTTCTTTTCTTTAAAAACCGTGATTTTTATCAGCCAACTGTTAGTGCCTATTTCTTCTGAGCAATTTACTACTTTTAAAAATGACTCTTCAGGATCAAGAACTTGTTGTTCAGTTGCTCAGTTGTATCTGACCATGACCTCACGCACTGCAGCACACCAGGCCTTCCTGTCCTTCACCATCTCCCAAAGTTTGCTCAAACTCATGTCCACTGAGCCGATGATGCTATCCAACCATCTCATCCTCTGTCAACCCCTTTTCCTCCCACCTTCAATCTTTCCCAGCATCAGGGTCTTTTTCAATGAGTCAACTCTTTGCATGAGGTGGCCAAAGTATTGGAGTGTCAGCTTCAGCATCAGTCCTTCCAATGAACACCCAGGACTGATCTCCTTTAGGATGGACTGGTTGGATCTCCTTGCAGTCCAAGGGACTCTCAAGAGTCTTCTCCAACACCACAGTTCAAAAGCATCAATTCTTTAGCACTCAATCTTCTTTATGATCCAACTCTCACATCTGTACATGACTACTGAAAAAAAAAAAAAACCTTTGACTTTATCAGCAAAGTAAGTAGGACTAAACCTGCACAGGACAGAATCTGTGACCTTGACCTCATTATGGCTCTGTCCTAACCTGAACTTTCTGGCCTTAATAATGAGGTAATAAGACTCAAGAGCCGCAAATAACACACAGCACTCAGCTGTCTCCGGCAGCCTCATCGTTATGCCAAAGATGTCACCATTTGTCTGGTCCTAGGGAGCTCAGAGCCTGCATTTCCCTGGAGGGCCACCTAGGGAGTTTCCCACATTGAAGGATGGTTTATTTAACTTATCACAGCGCTAGTGAAAGATGGTGAGGTTCACAGAGTAACGACCACCTGTCATCTCTTATTAGCCAGATATTCCACGCTGGAGATTTGTTATATTAAGAGGTACTGAAATTACTTACATCAGATAACTGAATTATAATTAAATGTTATGTAGATCGTTAAAAGACCGTTGTTCCTGTGATAGAGAAACATAAATAATGGCTTCAAAGCAGGCTGATTACAAAATTAGGTTATTTCTATTATGCTGTCAGTTTGTCATGAAGTGGAGGCCTTTCCAGACCTGCCTGACCTCACAGCTCATCCTCCACCCCTGCTCTGCTAACAGCCCCAGCCCTGGCGCTGGAGAAAAGCTCACAGGCTTACAGCAGGCTCGTGGGGTAGAGATCTCAGAGCAGAGATCTCCTATCAATACCTACTGTAGCCCCGTCCCACAGGGCACCATGGAGCCCAAAGGGAACCCACGTAAAAATGGACTCCTCACTCATGAAACCGCTAGCTCTTCCAAGGGATTTTTACTTCAGGCGGAAAGAAATTCACAAAAAGCTTCAAGGGATGGTAAAAATCACCATCCTAAAGTGTTTCTCCACTTCAGGGTCAGTTCAAAGTCTCCCAGGGAAAATTTGAGCATGTCCTCACACTCAAGTCTGGCCTTCTCTCTGCTGCATTTTCCGGGGTGATCTCTTCCCAGCAGAGCCCAGCTCACCACAGGACCCCCTGCCCCGAGGTGCTGGAGCATATGGTGTTCATGCCCTCCCTTGCCCCTTTGTAGACTAGAACCTCCATGCAGTCCTTTTGTCTGTCTCTTCCACTGATATTTACCTTTCACATGTCAACCATTTCTACTCTGTGTAAAAGCATAAGTCACGGCAGAGAAAGACAAATAGCATAGGTTATTACTTATGTGGAATCTAGGAAAAGGATACAGATGAACTCATTTACAGTATAGTCACAGATGTGGAAAACAGTCTTATGGTTACCAAGTAGGAGAAGGGAAGGGATAAATTAGACCATAGGGACTGACATATATATACTTCTGTATATAAAGTACATAACTCATCAGGTAGGACAGGGAACTGTATTCAACACTCTGTAGTGACCGATACAGAGAAAAAGGATCTTAAAAAGAGTAGATGTATGTACAGGTATAACTGATGCACTTTGCTCAATACCTGAAACTAACACAACGTCATGAATCAACTACACGCCAATAAAAATTTTTTAAATAAATTCTGGGGGAATAAAAGCATAAATCATGGGAGATCAGGACCTTGTCTTTTGCGTTTCCGGTTCACCCATAGAACCTATGAAGAAATGAAATTCATATTTTAGGGCAGGACATATAGGGACAATTAAACATATAGGCACAGAGTTTCAGTTTAGGAAGGTGAAAAACTCGGGAGATGGATGATTGTGAGAGTGATACTTTCACACAACAGTGTGGAAGTGTTCAGTGCCACTGATCTGTACAGTTAGCTGCGGTTAAAATAGTCTTTTATATTATGTGACTTTTACCACAGTGAAAAATATTTAAAAGATAAAGTTAATCAAAACTTGAAAATAAAATTCTCTCTGTGTTTGTTTGGGCCTCCTCCTTCCCTGCTATGCACAGCGTATTTACATCACACATTAACCAGAGCTCCTCAAAGATGGGGATGCCTGATCGAACGTAAAGATAATTTTTTTTTTCTTCCTTCTGACGCCAACAATGTAACTTCGTAAGAGAATAGTGTTCTTCCACGGCTCTGTACAAGGCCGTGGTGACCCACTGGTCACCTTGTTCATGCTTACTCGCAGTCCTTGGGAACTTCATGTTAAATGTCAGTATGTCGTTTTCATGTACGATCCTCTGTCTCAAAAAAAGGTATATGACTGTGCCTTCAACTTCTAACAGGTGGAAGAGTTCTCAGAGCTTCTGAGAGTCTGTTTCTTGGGTTATAATTCTCAGTTTGGCTTGAATAAATTCTCTTTTCTTCTTAACTCGATCGCTTAATTGAATTTTCATCAATACCTGTCACACAATAAAGTACGTATACAAAAAAAAAAAAAAACACCTGCTGCTTAGTTAGAAAAAGATGGTGTTGGAAAATCACAAAATCAAGGGAAATTTATGTAGCAAAAATATAATAATTCTGTGTGAACACATACATGAAGTTCAGTACAATTCAATATGAGGCAATGCTGAAAACACGAATCAAAGAAAATTATAGGGACCTCCTTGGCGGTCCAGAAGTTCAATCTCTGGTTGGGGCGCTATGATCCCACATGCCTCATGACCAAAAAAAAGTAACATAAAATGGAAACAATATTGTAACAGATTCAATAAAGACTAAAAATATTCCACATTAGGAAAAACAATTTTAGCCTACTTTTAATTACTTTAAAGAAAATTATTATGTCCTCAGGACCTGAAGAACTCAGATTCAGTTAGTTGAAACTGTGGATGCGAAACTCACATGGATACCTAAGGCTGTCTGTATTAAGTTGTAATAGAAACAAAAGTGGGAGCTTGTAAATGCCTTCAAGTTCAGAAAAGAAACCTCCCTTTGCAACAATGCTGACTTGGTCCCCACTTAGGCGTCACTTATCCGTCACTTTGGTTGCCTGGCAAACACACCTAAGCGGTCAGAACACTGGTGACTGTACATGTATGTGGGGATTCTGACCTTTGTCTGTGTTTGTCATATGGATCCTTTCTTCCCTCAACCCCACACGTCACTAAACACCAAGGATCTGCAGCCGGAACCCTCAGCTCCACGTGACTCCTCCTGTGTAAACCTGCTGGATCATGCAGTACAGCGAAAGAGACGGGCTTTTGTTCTAGGCAGCACAGGGCCAAGTTCTAGCTCAGTCCTTTGCTATCAACGAAGACAAGGGCAGATTCAGGAAGTGTCTATGGTCCATTTTTGAAATGTGAATAATAATATATCCTCACAGTGATGCTGAAGCTGAAGCTCCAATACTTTGGCCACCTGATGCGAAGAGCTGGCTTATTAGAAAAGACCCTGATGCTGGGAAAGATTGAGGGCAAGAGGAGAAGGGAGTGACAGAGAATGAGATGGTTGGATGTCATCACTGACTTAGTGGACATGAGGTTGAGCAAACTCCAGGAGATAGTGAAGGACAGGGAAGCCTGGTGTGCTGCAGTCCATGGGGTCACAGAGTCAGACATGACTTAGTGACTGAACAACAACAACCACAGTGATTTTGGGCAGGTCCAACAGGTTCTCAACATAAGTTATTTCCCCTCAGTCACCCTGGCCAGACCCTCTTCGGGGAGCTGGACTCCTATGTCCATCGCCTCCACCACTAGCTGGATTCTTACTCTAAGTCACTAACTGTAGAAACCAAGATCCTCCATTATTCTGCCTGCAAATGCCACCCTGCCTGCAGACACCTGCTGGCATTCTCTGCCTGCCAGATTGGATCCACTTCAGTCTTGGATGGGAGCCCAGATACAGGTCAAAGTCACCACACGACTTTGAGGAAGTGTAACTTGGAGTCCCAGCCAACACCACCCTACCCCTGGACGTGACCGTCTTCGCTTCCTCTGTCTCCAGCCTGTGCTCAAGTCCCAGAGTGAAATATCCACTTTAAGGGATGACACTGTCTGCTGGACCACTGGAAGTGCAAACTGAGGCCTGCAAAAGTCAATATGATTCCCACTTGCATCACCTGACCTAAAGTCTAAAAGTGCTTTATAATGTTCTTTTGTTATATTGTAAAACCCTATCAGAAAAAAGAATAGACATAAATATTATATAAAGAGAGGAAACATTTATATAAGGATTATATCCAGATTCTGTCTGATTAAGAGAGGTTATAAAAAGCAATGGCTAAATGCAAAAATTCATGAGCCCAGTAGTCCAGGCTTGAAACCTGAATTCATTATGTCACCTGGGATAATTTATTTAATCCCTCTATTCCTCAGTCTCCTCATCTGTAAAATGAGGATATGAATAAAATCCAGCTCATAGCGATTTTGAGTGTTAAATAAATGAATAAATTTTTTATGACGTCTACAAGAGACTTACTTTATTTTTCTTAACTCTTTTTTTTTGCTGATTAACAATGTTGTGATAGTTTCAGGTGAACTGCGAAGGGACTCAGCCATAGATACACATGTTCATTCTCCCCCAAACGCCGCCCGCACCACCCAAGCAGGCAGATAACAAAGAGCAGAGTTCCCTGTGGTCCTTGCTAGTTATCCATTTTAAATATAGCAATGTGTTCATGCTGATCCAAACTCCCTACCTATCCCTTCCCCCATCCTTCCCTTCTGCAACCATGAGTTCATTCTCTAGGTCTGTGAGTCTGTTTCCTAAACTAATGCATTCAGGGCACCTAAACAACCCGCCCACCATGTGGTGAGTGGCAGGGTCAGGTGTGATCCTGATGGTGGAGACAACTGTCATTTGACGGACTTCGCTGGATATAGATGAGAAATTCACACCCATTTCAAAATGTGCATTATAAACAGTTCTCAGAGGTGGGGTACTGTCATGAGTTCAATTGTTCAGTTACAGTCGAGGTTGTTACACAACGCTTACCATTTGTATGTTGGAGTCCTAAACCCCCAGCACTTCAAAATGTGAACATGCTTGGAAATAGGGTCATCGCATGTGTCAGTCGTTAAGGTAAGGTCACACTGGGCCCCTAATCCAATATGACTTTTTATAATGAAGCAATATCATTATAGAAAGAGGAAATTTGGATACAGCCACACACACAGGGTCCTTTCACTAAAATGAGAAGGTCTTACTTTGGGCAGCAACACATTATGCACCATACTGGTATCAAAGACGATACATTCCTTGGAATCATCCCCACTAATACAGTAGGGAAACACGTACGTCATGCAAATATGAAAGTAGAGTGCAGAGTGATGCCCCTAAAAACCTATGAGTCCAAAGATTTCAAGCAACCTCCACAACTAGGAAAGAGGCCTGACAGAGTCCTCAGTGGGGACCAGCCCTCCCAACGCCTTCATTTTGGACCTCCAGCCTCCGGACCTGAGAGATACATGTCTGTTGTTGAAGTCATCAATTTATGGTACTCTGTTACAGCAGTCCTATGAGAAATACAAAGAAATAGAGGAAAACAACAGAATGGGAAAGACTAGAGCTCTCTTAAAGAAAATTAGAGATACCAAAGGAACATTTCATGCAAAGATGGGTTTGATAAAGGACAGAAACGGTATGGACTTAACAGAAGCAGAAGATATTAAGAAGAGAAAGCAAGAATACACAGAAGAACTGTACAGAAAAGATCTTCATGACCCAGATAATCACAATGGTGTGATCACTCACCTAGAGCCAGACATCCTGGAATGTGAAGTCAAGTGGGCCTTAGAAAGCATCACTACAAACAAAGCTAGTGTAGGTGATGAAATTCCAGTTGAGCTATTTCAAATCCTGAAAGATGATGCTGTGAAAGTGCTGCACTCAATATGCCAACAAATTTGGAAAACTCAGAAGTGGCAACAGGATTGGAATAGGTCAGTTTTCATTCCAATCCCTAAGAAAGGCAATCCCAAAGAATGCTCAAACTACCGCAAAATTGTACTCATCTCACACACTAGTAAGTTAATGCTCAAAATTCTCCAAGCCAGGCTTCAGCAATACATGAACCATGAACTTCCAGATGTTCAAGCTGGTTTTAGAAAAGGCAGAGGAACCAGCAATCAAATTGCCAACATCCACTGGATCATCAAAAAAGCAAGAGAGTTCCAGAAAAACATCTATTTCTGCTTTATTGACTATGCCAAAGCCTTTGACTGTGTGGATCACAATAAATTGTGGAAAATTCTGAAAGAGATGGGAATACCAGACCACCTGACCTGCCTCTTGAGAAACCTGTATGCAGGTCAGAAAGCAACAGTTAGAACTGGACATGGAACAACAGACCGGTTCCAAATAGGAAAAGGAGTATGTCAAGGCTGTATATTGTCACCCTGCTTATTTAACTTATATGCAGAGTACATCATGAGAAACTCTGGGCTGGAAGAAGCACAATCTGGAATCAAGATTGCTGGGAAAAATATCAATAACCTCAGATATGCAGATGACACCACCCTTATGGCAGAAAGTGAAGAGGAACCAAAGAGCCTCTTGATGAAAGTGAAAGAGGAGAGTGAAAAAGTTGGCTTAAAGCTCAACATTCAGAAAACTAAGATCATGGCATCTGGTCCCATCACTTCATGGCAAATAGATGGGGAAACAGTGGAAACAGTGTTAGACTTTATTTTTGGGGGCTCCAAAATCACTGCAGATGGTGACTGCAGCCATGAAATTAAAAGATGCTTACTCCTTGGAAAGGAAGTTATGACCAACTTAGACAGCATATTAAAAAGCAGAAACATTACTTTGTGAACAAAGGTCCATCTAGTCAAGGCTATGGTTTTTTCCAGTGGTCACGTATGGATGTGAGAGTTGGACTGTGAAGAAAGCTAAGTGCTGAAGAATTGATGCTTTTGAACTGTGGTGTTGGAGAAGACTCTTGAGAGTCCCTTGGACTGCAAGGAGATCCAACCAGTCCATGCTAAAGGAGATCAGTCCTGGGTGTTCATTGGAAGGACTGATGCTGAAGTTGAAACACCAATACTTTGGCCACCTGATGCGAAGAGCTGACTCATTGGAAAAGACCCTGATGCTGGGAGGGATTGGGGGCAGGAGGAGAAGGGGACAACAGAGGATGAGATAAGTTGGATGGCATCACCAACTTGATGGACATGAGTTTGAGTAAGCTCTGAGAGTAAGCTCCCAGACAGGGAGGCCTGATGTGCTGCGATTCATGGGTCACAAAGAATCAGACACAACTGAGCGAATGAACTGAACTGAACTGAACTGATGACAAATACAGACAAATTACAAGGACAGGTCCGGGTGTCAATTTTAGTAACGTCAGTCAAGCAAGAGCACACACACATGTGCATACTCATTCAATGCATGATCAATGTCCATTGAGTTGTTGGACGATTTGCATGATGCAGACAGGAGATCCGTCCTAGAAAGGACACAGATTGACTCTGGCACTGGTTGGAAAGCGTTAAACTCCTGCATAATTCTTTCAAGCCAAGAAATCCAGGCTCAAGGATCCTGCCTGCCTCCTTTCATGCTGTCTCTAATTCTAGCCCATCTTTCTCTGAACATCCCTTCCCCAAAGGATCAGTACAGTCCACAGTCACTTGCACATATGTGTGAAATTCCCTTCCTTTTGTTCCTTCAACTTTCTGTGCAGAAGATGCTTTGCAGCAACCATCCCATTGGTTTTACAAATGCTGTTTGGAAATCCAAGCAGAGCCACTGCTTTCTCATATGGTTGGGAACTTTGTACTCCAAGTGATTCTTTTTTTTTTAAATCCCAATTTCAGGATCACTCTGCATGGCTCTACAGAGTGGGGCGAGAGGGATGAGTGGAGACAATCTTCCCTACCCCCACCTCAAGAGAAACAAGCAGCTTTCCCTGGAAGGCACCAGCGCCACAACAAACAAATAATAAATATTCTTTCACTAAAATGATAAGTCTCACTTCAGTAAGCAACACATTATACACCATACTGGTATAATAAAGCGCACATCCCCTCGAATCATTCCCACTAATACAATGCATTCAGTGCTCATATGATTACACTTTTACAGCCTGTTAGCAAAAACACATACAATTGCAAAGTGCTGCTAATGCAATGTGACAGAATACTGTTATTACAAGAAGAAGTTGTCAGCACCGAGCAATTGATTTTCCTTCATCTCCTTCCTGTGTCTGCCCGTGCTCCCCACCTCTCCTGGAGATGTTTATTATGTACTCGAGGTGCAGTCCTTTCTCTGAATCAATTCCCGTAGAGTGCAGGGTAGGAATACAGAGACAGAAGTTAATGTTCTCCTAGGTGTTCTAAGGGAGAAAAAACTTCCTTAGGCGCTATTTTCTTCTCCACGTCTTTATTAAAGCTTGGGGAACTCTGGCTCCTTTCCTCCAGCTGAATGACTTTACCCTTTTGTTCTGCTATCCGGTGCCTAAACATTGCCCCTCTCTCTTTCCTGCCCCTGTTTTCTTAAAGTAAAAACAAAAGTGGCTTTTAAGGATGAGGGCTCCTACGGTCCTGCTGATTGACTTCCATGCATTTTGAAGAGCAACAGTGGGACAAAAGAAGGAAACTGAGAGACCAAGAAGAGCAACTCTTTGCTTATTGCTTGTCCAATCGTTTCTTTATGAACGCCTGCTTCCCTTCACAATAGCTATATTAAACAATGATAGCAACATAATCGCGAATGGTAGAATCATACAACTGGATGGGAAATCATCCAACCCATTGTCATGATTTTACAGATAGGAAATACAAGGTCCAGTAGTTAAGGAATTCATCTGAGTTCTCACCACTAGTTAGTATTAGAGCTGAATCTAGAAACCTTGTTTTCTGCTACCATACTATGTCATTAAATGTAACACACATCTATTTGTTACTGAATTACCTAAAGGCCCTTAAGACCTCATTTTTCTATTTCTTGGTTACTGTGAAATAGAAGAGTTCCACTTGTCAATGCTGGTTCTAGGGAGAACAGATATATCTATGAAAATTGTGTGATGGACTCCTGAAAGATCAAGTTCTCGGAAAAAACATTAAAATATCCTGGCTTATAGATTCCATTTGGGAATGAGGAGCCTAAAATACACAGAAGTGCTACTTCTCCCATGCCCTATGTCGGGATGTAATTCCCACATCTTCCTTTCCCAGCTCGCCTCATTAAATGGATGCACCCTTTGTTGATACCGAACATAAATGCTGACATCTCATTATAATATCTGAATATCTGAGAGTCTCGTGAAGCAAGGGTCATATCAAGCATCCCGCTGATCAGATTAGGTTAAAGCCTTGGCCAGTTGGGTTTTGACTCACTGGGGCAATTGCATCTGTGGTTCTGGTTACACTTACATGTTTGCAAATTGGCCACAGAGTTTGCCATCATTTCTCTTGAAGAGGACCTAAGGTACCCCTGTGTGTGAACAGAGGGTATAAGTGCTGGTGGTGTCAACCTGACTTTGGTTTTGGCTTATGATGCCAACCAGCGAATATTTGTGGATGCCAAGCATTTAACCGGGGCCAAAAGCTACCTGCATTGAGTAGGGATTTGCAGCTACAGGTGTCTGTTCAAGAAGAGCCACTCTCTCTCTTGGCTACATACCCATGAGCTGCCCGCACTAAGAAGCAGATGCAGAAAGAAAGCAAGGCGGAGCTCACATAACTCAGTGCAGCAGCCCCCTGGTTGCCCTGGCCCGTTGTGACAGAAGTGGCCTGAGCCAACTCCGTAGGGCTTGGGGACACTCACTTTGCACTATACCCATCTTGTCTTTATTACCCTCTTTCCCCCAATTAACTTTATTTCCTGGGGCCCCTTTCTACAAACACCACGGCAGCCTGTCTCCAACGATTGTGGAAATGCCGTTTCCCACATCTTCACCTGCCCACACGTCTGCTAACTAGGCTAATCCCTTAGGTGGGAACCACCGCTGGTGACCTTAACAATGGTCATTTCCTACAGTTCAACTTAATACTAATGGGTAGCAATTAAGACACTATATGGTCTCTGCTTTCTTTGTTTTTTAACAAAAAACTTCTTTGGACACGAATGTCTCTTCTAGTGTTAAATTCCAGGCCTGGCTGACATGCGTCTGGGGCAGCGGTGCTGTGACACTCCCAAAAAGGCCACCGGACATCCATCTATGACACATTTCAATCCTTCAACAAAGGGAAAAGGACCAGGGAGGATTTTCTTCCTCCAAATTCCAATTCAGTTAAACTCATTATATTCACCGAATATCTAAAAATGGCAGACGCCATACTGAGTGCGTGAGAAAAGGAAAGATGGGGCGTCCAGAAATCCTTAATTTGGATAGGAAGGCAAACTCCTAAGTGCCAAGAGGTATAAGAGAACCACCGCAAAATGTGTCCAGAGCTGGGATAGAGGGGGATGAACTCCTACGCGGAGGATCCACTCAAGGCAATGCAGAGTATAAGCAGCAGCCCCGGTCTTTATAAGAGGTCTCAGGAGGTGGAGCTCCGAGGCCAGGGCATTAGGCAGGAAACAATCAGCATTAATAACCAAGTCGGCCTCCCTCCTCCTAGGAGCTAGTTATGCTGAGTGTTAATGACACCTCCGGTGGAGGACATCATCTCCTGCTGGTAGGATGAGGAATCCAGGCCAGCCAAAGAGCTGGGGACGGTCCCCGGCAGATATTTGCCTGTTTCGCCCTGTGCTCATTTATCCAGCACTTTGACTAGCCAGCTCTCATCTCTGTGCTGCATGCTAAATCGCCTCAGTTGTGTCCGACTCTTGGTGACCCCATGGACTATAGCCCCCAGGCTCCTCTGTCCATGGGATTCTCCAGACAAGGAGACTGAGTGTGTTGCCATTCCCTTCTCCAGGGGATCTTCCCGACCCCGGGATGGAACCCGTGTCTCTTAAGTCTCCTCCATTGGCAAGTGGGTTCTTTACCACCAGCGCCACCTGGGAAGCCATGACCTTCTCCAGAACAGGAGATAAAAAGACAGCAAGAGGCTGAGGTGAAGTTGCTGATTTTAATACCTAACCCTCTTCAGAGTCAGATCGGCCAGAACATGACAATAACGAAACTAAAAAGATTTACCTTTAAAAAAAAAAAAAAGAAAAATCAGGGCATGACTGAAGCATCAGTTCTTTATGACATAAATGGTAATGACCTTTGATGAAGAAATCACATCGCGATTTTGCAGACAGAACAGTTTCCACTGAGGCAGAGGGAGATTTGCAGCAGTTGATTCCAGAAGCAGGGAGAAATCTAAGCAAATGTGCTAGCCCAGACAAGAAAACTGCTCATTTAAATGTTGGTACAAGACTGAAGGAGTGTGTATTTTTTAACTGATAGGAAAAAGGGAGGTCAGTTAAAAATGCTGTTCTTGGATAACGTGACAGGGCATCACGAGTGCCCTGCCCCTATTTCCAGGGGTCCCCATGGCGTTCCAAAGCCCTCTGATGGCTCCCCATTGTCTCTCTGCCTGAGGGGTTTTCCAGCCATACTGTTGCATAGGCTGGAAGTACCAAGATATTAATATCTCAGGACTCATTCTCAATCAGGGGCAGAGTTTAGTAGAAAGTAATCCAGATTTAGGGCTTCTGGGCAGTGCTGGTGGTACAGAACCCACCTGCCAATGCAGGAGACATAAGAGACAGTGTTGATCCCTGGATCGTGAAGATCCCCTGGAGGGGGAAACGGCAACTCACTCCAGGATTTTTGCCTGGAGAATCCCATGGAGAGAGGAGCCTGGTGGGCTACAGTCCACCGGGTTGCAAAAAGTCGAACACGACTGAAGTGACAGCATGCATGCCTGCGTGATCTAAATGGACTTTTTTTTAACTCGAGCGTATGATCTAAATAACCCAGTGCTAGGCTTAAACTACAAGGAAGTTTAGGTCCCTAAATGCAGGAGAGTCACAATCTAGGTGGGCAAGTAAACAGGGATTCATCAGAGATTAAATAATGAAACCAAGGCAGTATGTGATGAGTACAAAATGAGCCATCCAGGGGAAAGTAGGAAATGCGTGCATTTGGGTAGATGAGAAGGGAGGAGAAAGACGATCCCCTTGGAATGACACAAATGCTGATACACATTGTTTCTAAGAAGAAATTCTGCAGGAGAGAAACCTTCCCAAACATGATGAACTCAGTATTTCCTAACTATTCCTGATCCCGAAGACTTTCCTTTATGTAACATCTCATAAAACTGATGCTCGAAAGAACACATTTTGGCAAACGCTGCCTTGGAAGTCAAGCTCCAGCTTCCAAGGTTAAAATCCAATGCCTTAAACATTTAACCCAGGGTTGGTCCACCTCCAGTCCCACTGGCCAACACAGAGGTGAAGTAATCCTTACTTTAAGCCATTTTAAGGACCAGGCAGGTAGACTGAGCTTCCAAGATACTTGAGTTTTTCTGTAGGACATCAAGGATGATTGTACGGTGAAAGTGAAAGTGTTAGTCGCTCAACTGTGTTCAACTCTTTGTGACCCCACGGACTGTAGTCTGCCAGGCTCTTCTGTTCATGGAATTCTCCAGGCAAGAGTACTGGAGTAGGTTGCCATTCCCTTCTCCAGTGTATGGTGGCATCTTGCTAATATCTACAACCCCATTCACAGCCCTGGGAAGAGTCAGGGAAGTGGACAGACCCTGAATGCATTCTTTAGAACTCCAACTGCCTTGGAGAGAAAATGATCAGGTTTTCTCAGTGAGAAGATAGAGAAGATGGATAGATAGATAGATAGATAGATAGATAGATAGATAGATAGATAGATAGAGGATAGATCTGTTGAGCTGTTATCATCTGTATCACATGAAGTGCATCCCTGCTGCCTAGGTTCAAACCCTAGAGAACCTTGGAAGAATCACTTTACTTCTCTGCATCTCTGTTTCTCATCTGTCAAATATACTTACTCCATAGAGCTGCTGTGAGGACACAATGAAGCATTACATTTAAAGGCCTTAACATTGCTCCCGCCCATAGCAAGAGCTCAACGGTGCGCTGTGCGTGCTCGGTCAAGCCCAACTCTTTGTGAACCTGTGGACTGTAGCCTGTTAGGCTGCTCTATCCACGAAGTTTTTCAGGCAAGAATACTGAAAGGGTCGCTGTTTTCTACTCCAGGGCATCTTTCCGACCCAGGAATCAAACCTATGTCTCTTGCGTTAGGAGGATTCTTTACCACTGTGCCACCTAGGAAGCCGTTCTCATTAGTCTATTCCCTTTTTAATTCAGCTATGATTGCTTTACAATGCTGGTTTGGTTTCTGCCATAAAACAAAGTGAATCAGCTCTCTGTATACATGTATCCCCTCCCTCTTGGACCTCCCTTCTCCCATTCCCCATCCCACCCCCTAAGTCATCATAGTACGCCGAGCCGAGTTCCATGGGCCATACAGTAGTTTCCAACTAGCTCTCTGCTCCGCACATGGAGGGGCACATACATCAATCCCAACCTCCCAACACTTGGCTCCCATTTAACCCGAGTGGGCTTCTCTCCTCTGAGACCAAAGCTGTCCTGAGTGGAACATACCCTCAACTTGAGCCCCTTGATGCGCAGGGAACAACGGGCAAGAAGATGAACACACACAGGTTCTTCCAAGGAGAGCCTGACCATCTTCCAGGGGGCCCATCTCCACCCACACGGCTTTGGGAAATCTGGATTCAAGACGTGAAATTCACTCCGCAGATCACTTTTGAGAAATTGCTGCCAAAAACAAGATAGACTTATGCATAAACTTTCCGGAGTTTCTTAAAGTTTTTTTTTTTTTTTTTTAACCACTCTTCCCCTCTCTTTCTTGCCTCAATGCTTGTGACTGCTCTGAGGAGCCAGTAAGTCAGGGCAGCAGCCTCTTGCCTCTCCCTGCTCCCTGGGTTCTGATTGCTAGAAAAATCTTATGTACAAATGCTGCTGCCAAGTTACTTCAGTCGTGTCCGACTCTGTGCAACCCCATAGACGGCAGCCCACCAGGCTCCCCCGTCCCTGGGATTCTCCAGGCAAGAACACTGGAGTGGGTTGCCATT